>NC_077229.1:181482802-181485598 GCF_027887165.1 Monodelphis domestica | reverse complement strand
TAACTTCCCAAGAAGTTAGAAAAAAAGAGAGAGAGAGAAAGAGAAAGAAAGAAAGAAAGAAAGAAAGAAAGAAAAAGAAAGAAGAAAGAAAAAGGAAGAAAGAAAGAAAGAAAGAAAGAAAGAGAAAGAAAGAAAGAAAGAAGAAAGAAAGAAGAAAGAAAGAAAGAAAGAAAGAAAGAAGAAAGAAAGAGAAGGAAGGAAGGAAGGAAGGAAGTAAGGAAGAAGGAAGGAAGGAAGAAAAGAAGAAGGAAGGAAGGAAGAAGAAAGAAGAAAGAAAGAAGAAGAAAGAAAGAAAGAAAGAAAGAAAGAAAGAAAGAAAGAAAGAAAAAGAAAGAAAGAAAGAAAAAAGAAAGAAAGAAAGAAAGAAAGAAAGGAAAGGAAGGAAGGAAGGAAGGAAGGAAGGAAGGAAGGAAGGAAGGAAGGAAGGAAGGAAGGAAGGAAGGGAAGGAAGAAAGAAAGGAAAGAAAGAAGGAAGAAAGAAAGAAAGAAAGAAAGAAAGAAGAAAGAAAGAAAGAAAGAAAGAAAGAAAGAAAGAAAGAAAGAAAGAAAGAAAGAAAGAAAGAAAGAAAGAAAGAAAGAAAGAAAGAAAGAAAGAAGAAGAAAGATATGAATGAAAGATACTTATTGTTTAGACTGTGATATGCAGTTACATGGAAAAGGCATAGAACTGGTACCTAAATTTATGACATTCCAAATGAGTTGGACCTAGTATTGACTAACAGGAGAAAATGGGAAGAATGACCAAGGTTGTGTTGGCAAAGTGTGCAATGTTTTTAGTGACCTCAGTCTTCCTGAAGCAAAGGCTCATCTTTTTAAACATCAACATCCTTATGATGCTTTATAATAGTGATTCCTGGAATCCATATTTTCTGAAAAAGTAAAGGATTACATAGAGGTGTCCAATGGTTTAAGCCTCTTTTCAGAACAATATTTTAAATGCACAGAATAAACACATGGGATTACAAAGGAAATAAATTACATTGAAATACAATTATCAAAGATATTTTAAATTCATGTTTCCCAGGTCAAAAATTCTTATCTAGAGGAAAACCCCATTATATTGGATATTGAACCCTCTGCAGGAAACTTATGGAATATCATAGACTGAGAGTCACATGGCCCCAAAGGTATAAGTGTAATAATCTGTAACCTTAAAAGTGCTCCCATCAATGAGATCAAAGATAGGTAGAAGTCACTAAAGTAAGATGAAAGAGTTTCAAGAACTAGAAGGGGACTTTAGAGATTAATTAGTCCCAGTCACTTAATTTATACTTTGGGAAACAGAATTCAAGACAAATTAAGCCACTTGCCTTAGCGATGAGAATCTGAGCACTGGAACCCAACCAAGTGTCTCTCTCCCAAAATTGTATAATTTCCATGTTGCCATACAGGCATTCCAGTGCTACTCGCCCATTCTACACCTGAATAAGCCTTTTGAATTTAGCATAGATGTTTATGCAAATTTTATGTAAATTAGGTTGCTCCCAAAATTAATTGGGGGAGGGATAAATAGCTTTATCCAAACTGTAATGAGCTAATGAGCAGTGAAATGGCCAGAGGGTAGCTAAAAGAAAATAAAAGGAGAATCAAGGAGGCTTGGTTATCCAAAAACCTAATAAACCAGGCCTGACTAATCAAGAGTTGATTTTACCTGCCCCATTCAGTAGAGACACTAATTTAAATGAGATCCAGAGGTGAGAAAATGGGATAAGGGCCACGCCTCATCTATTTTATGTGAAACCTCTGGCAAGGAGTCCAAATATAAAGTAATCAGATCTAAATTAGTTTGATTGGCTGTTGGGGGAGTATTTTTGTGGGTTAGTTTTCATCTGGCTTTGCTAAATGGTAACTGGGCCAAGGCAGCCAAAAAAAAAAAGCCACTGGCCCACATGCCCAGCACTTAAAAGCTCTGGGCTTAATGAAGCCAGGCGTCTGGCCTGAAAGAAATTCAATATACCTTGCCTTGAATTTCTATTCCTTTTTTTTCCTTCTCTTTCCTTTTCATGAAGATATGTATTGGGAGCAGAGGACCAAGTGACCCTGACTAGATTTCCTGACAGCTGATACTTATATTCTTTTTACCTAGTAATACAGAAGTATTTTTCAATGCCACCTCTGAGCTAATATAATAGTGTTTATTCCTTATTATTTGTGTGTCTTTTCTTCTTTATTATGTTTCAAACTCCTTGAGGGTAGGAATCATGGTTTTATTTTGTTTTATTTTTTATTTTTTTTTTGTTTTTGTTTATCTTCCAGTCCTCCTGGGAGCCTGGCACAGTGCTTTTGCAGTTAGTGGATGTTTTGTAAATGCTTGTTGGATAAATGCATTTTTTATAGTGAAATTTTTCAAACAATATCTTTTAACTAATAATCATAGGTTGTTACATAACCAAAATAATTAGCTACATTGATAGTCCTTTGTCCTTCTCTTGATCCCTCCCATGTAACCTTTAGTTATTGGAACATGGAAGGAGCAAAAAGTACTTCCAGGAGCAGATTTGAACTTCAGCATAGCATATGGATGGAAATTTATCTGTTATGACTGGACCTATCTTTTACACTGGGAGTCAACCTACATCTAATCTTGGTGGAAGTAGGAAGAGTTGAGAGAGAGAAACTTACCCAGGTATAAAGGAGGAGGAATGTAACCTAAAATGCTGTACTAATAATTTAAAATATCTTATATTTATATAACTTTAAATTTATATACATATGTAGCTAAAATAATTTGAAATATCATACATTTGTATAACTTTTAAATAACTTTAAAATTCCAAAGCACTTTTAACTCTGTTC
>NC_077229.1:181392802-181480302 GCF_027887165.1 Monodelphis domestica | reverse complement strand
ATTGGGATTATTAGAGACTCTCTGAGTATTAACTGCTGGCAAAAGAAAAGAGAAAGAACCAGAAATTAAAGGGATGAAAGCTTTCCAAAAGACTTCTAGCAAGAGGAAATCCCTCCCATTCTCTGATAAAGAGCTTCCAAATGGACCATAGCCAAGAAGGCTTGTATGTATGTGTGTGTGTGTGTGTGTGTGTGTGTGTGTGTGTGTGTGTGTGTGTTCTATAAAGTTTTACGTTCCCAACTTTAAAAGGTCTAATAGTGGTTGCCCCTTTCTGGATCCATCTCCTAAATGTCTAGTATGTCCTCACCAAAGGAGCTTGGGGGCTACATTTGTTCAGCAGTAATTTTCTCTGCCAATTCTTTTTATACATATCTTAAATGCTGGTTTGACTATAACACTCATCAGGCAAAGGTGACAACCTTTTATTATTTAGAGCAAGGGAAGGAATGTTTTTAATTCAACAGTCTCTCAAAGCAGAGCCACAGTCACGAAACGACATAATCATATGATAAGTTAAATTCCCGAGGGAGAAGACACAATAAAATCTTGTAGGTTAAGGCCATATGTGCACATTTTATAGGTCCACTGACTGAGGATGTCTGAGCAAATTTATAATGCCAGATTCTGATTTATGTATTTTTTAAAAACTGAACCTAGGGAACAGGTATTTTGACATTAGCATCTCCAGGTGACATTTATTGAGCAAAAGCCACCTCTCCTTCCAAAATGCACCTGGCCCCACTAAAAAGTCAATGGGAATCCAGCTCCTATTTAATGGTATTCTATGTTATTTTTAAAAATCATTTTCAAAGTCATCTCACATCAGTCTCTGCTGTCAGGCTTCTGCATGGGTAACAACTCCATTAGTGATAGCATCTTCAAAAACAAAAGACAATGATGGACATACATGACTGGAAAATGCCCCCTGGTTTCTTCTGAGCTGTGGAGATCTTTGCCATTGATTCTGGAATGCAAGGTGATTTCATGAACATATGTTTACCTGACCTACATTCCAAAGGATCTCTGATTTTTCTTCCTCTGTGTTTAAGAAAACATTCCTGGAGCCTTTTGTTTTCATTCATGCAGTCTCCAGTGTGGCACCTCTCTTCTCTTTTCTTTTGAGCAACCTTCGGTGGAGCAGCCCTTGATGAAGGTTTTCTGGAACAATGTGCTGAGATGAAAATCAGGGCTAACTGCTACCTGGGAATAGAAAGGATTTGATGGAGTAAGAGTAGCAAGAAAGCCAACTGTACAAAGTTAAGACAACAAGAATTTATTAAGCACCTACTACTGTGTACCAAACTCTAGGATCCACCATACTTCATCTAGTAGTCAGATATAATGGGTGATTACCATCTGTGGCACTGAATTATTTCTTCATATGCTGAATGTGGCTAAGTAGACAATTTACTGAATTAGAATCTTGAATTCACAGTTTAGGTTATCTGAATAACCAACATGATTATGAAACAATATATGTAAAATATTTTGTAAGCTTTTTTCATTTTTTATTATCCCCTTTCTACAATAATGACTCAAAGGACTTCATAAAAAGTTTATATGTTGCCCTGCCATCCTGATAGGCATGTGTTTGTGTGTATATATTTGTGGGTATACATGCACATGTGTGTGAATACATGTGTCTGGAAAAGTGGTATTGATATAGACATAGTTATGGGCAGACTCTTGTTTACTAAATGAAAGAATTGGGATGGCCACTTGAGTTGGTCACATACAGGACTTTGCTATGGTCAAATAATCAAAGATCTGATAAAATGGAGTTTCTGCAATTTTCCCCCAAATCTCTCAGCAGAAAACTTGCTCCGTTACCAGTTGAAAATGCTATTTTACCAAGAAGAAAGAACTTCCTGCATTTCTAATGTATTGCATCTCTTCTAGAATATGAGAACAGTGCCAGCAGAGCTCTTTCCACTAAGTGAGTCACGTGTAAAAAGAATCATTTCTGGTCACCCACTATTTAAAGTGAACATATTTAGATGATAAAGTAAGTGATCCCATATGTACACTGACTGCTAGTATAGAATTCCTGTTTTTCTTATGCAGTGTCCAGGAGGGTTTTTTCCCCTTTTTGACTCAATTAGGTCAGTCTCCAAATAAAAAGAAAGGAAGAAAGAAAAAAGAAAAGAAAAGAAAAATGGCCACAGTCTTAAGCAGGAACACTGTCTATTCAGCATATGGTGTTTATAGATCTTGAAAACATATTCAGAAGGTGTGCTTTAGATTAGAGGCTATTTCTACATCAGGGATGGTTTTAATTTGTTAGCACTTCAGATCTGTAGTCTTGAAGTAGCTCCTATTACAGTCAATAAAATGGTTAGTGAAATGAGGATAAATATTATAATTGTGTTCACTAAATAAGATTTTTATGCAATTTTCCTCCCTGGTATGTCAATATGTCACTTCAGGGGCATTTGGGGTTTGGTTTTCCTTCATGGGTAAGAAAGTAGCCAAAAGGAAAGAACAATAATTATACCCACCAACCCCTATACTTTTTCAAAGGCACTGGGGTAAGGATGCCACTCAGTGGAGACAGAGATGAACAGAAAGACTCTCTTTGATTCAGGGATGAAAAGTTTTCTTCTGACCCCAAACATCCTGCCATCATAATTCATCCTTTCCAAGCCAAGCACAACAAAGCATTTGGCATGTTTGCGGCCATCCTAGAGATTGTCTCTGTGTGCCAATAGTCTTGCAGGTGAGTCCCTAGGAGGGAAATCACTGCTGAAAGGTCATTGAAAGTGGATGCAAATAATTGGTTGGTTTTTTTTTCCCCAGAAGCAGAAATTAACTTGTAGGACCTTTGCAGGCCCACATAAGTTTTAGGCCAGTGGCACCATACACCACACACACTGTCATAAGAAGACAACTCAGGCACTGTTTTCTATTAAGACCTCAAACCACTTGAAACTCATCTGGCTGTGGGGCTCAAAATGATCTCCTTTCCAGGTTTCTGAGAACCAAATGTCTGCTTGGATGGTTCTCCGCTTTGACAGCTACCACCCAAGCAGAGCCTGCTTGGGCTCCCAAGAATGGAAGAGTGGGCAGGGTTAGGCAAAAGGAATGGCAAGAGTATTTACTCCCAGATATCTGAGATGGCAGCAAGATAAAGAGAGAGCCCCTTGGACACCAGAGGCCCAGAATTTAAACAATCCAAAGACTATGTCATGTAATTGAAAGAACATTAGGCAGCAAGATAAAGAGAGAGCCCCTTGGACACCAGAGGCCCAGAATTTAAACAATCCAAAGACTATGTCATGTAATTGAAAGAACATTAGCCTTGGAGATTGAGATCTGGCTCTGCTGCTCATTAGCTGTAGGACATGGGGAAAGTTACTAAAACTCTCTGAGACCCAAGGGTTTTTATTTTTTAATTACATGACTTTTGTTAATTCACTCCACCTGTTAGGTTTTTTTTTAAGTTTCCTCTATTGCAAAATGGGGAGAATAATATTTGCAATCATACTTTACAAAATTGTCATAATTTTTTAATGAAAATTTAAAGTGTTATATAATTCATTCAGTCACAGAACTTCAGAATTGGAAGGTACCTTGGAGATTAGAGAAGCTTTAAGCTATAGTAGATAGTGGGGGACCTGAGTTCAGGAAAAAATGAACTGGAATCAACCAGACACTTATTAGTTATCCTGGGCAAGTTACCAAACTGATCTGACCTTTGGTTTTCTCATCTGTGAAATGGGAATAATAAATGAAAATTGTAAGCTACTAAGTTATTTAATCTAACTCAAAACTAATCATGATTTTATTCTACAAAACAGCAAATAAGTGGTGGGCAGCTAGGTGGCAAAGTGGATAGAGCACTAGGCCCAAAGTCAGGAAGATTCCTTTCTGAGTTCATATCTGACCTCAGAAACTAGCTGTGTGACCTTGGGTGAATCACTTAATCCTGTTCACCTCATTTTTTTCATCTTTAAAAATGAGCTATAGAAGGAAATGGGAAACCATTGCAGTATCTTTTCCATGAAAATCCCAAATGGGTTCAGGAAGAGTTGTCTAGACTGAAACAAGTCAACCTTGACTTGCAACTCTCCAGTGAAGGGAAAACCACTGCCTAGAGCCATGATGGTGAACCTATGGCATGTGCCAGAGAGGGCACTCAGAGCCACCATCACCCCAGCACAGAGTTTGCTACTAGAAAGCCGGAGGGACTGGAGATGGGGCTGTTCCCCTCCTCTCCACACTCACCTGAGGACATCCCCCACCACTCTAAAAGGTTCACCATCACTGGCCTAGAGCTAGAAAAAATAAAAGTTAGGCTAGTTTTTTTTTTTCCTTAAACTCTACTGAGAAATTCCTTAAGACTTGGTTAACTCAGGGAACTAAGAGATCAAACTATTGATGCCACTTAATCATTGCTTGAATAGAATGCATCCCTGAGAAACTTGGCCGGTGAGTTGTGTTGAAAGCTCTCTTCAACTCAATCAACTCAATAGGTTCTCAATGCCAATTCATGCTGAATATCTTTTTATTATAAATATGCAAATCTACATTCATTAAATGTTGACAATCAATTAATTTATGATCATTTTGTTCCAGGGCTGAACCTCTACTAACATGGTACTAGTCTGAGTGAGATCCAGCCCAGAATACCTCTGATCCCTCCAGTCCTTGTTTTCTTAGACAGTTCCTTACAATTTTATATACATTTTTATATAGTTCTAATATTAAGTTGTTTACATCATCAAAATCTTCTCTACAATATCCACCCTTGGCTTCTGGTTTTGCCATCTTATCTCAGCATAAAAATAAAGAGCCACACAGCTAGGAAGTATCTGAGGTCAGATTTGAACCTGGGACCTCCTGTCTCTAAGCCTGACTCTCAATCCTCTGAGCCACCTATCTTCCTTCATCCTCCTGCCTTTAATAGATTCTGATAGCAATATCTCCAGTTCCTCACCATCTTGGCTGGCCTCATATATATATTTTCTAGCTTATTAGGACATTCATCCTTCCTAAACTCTAATAACCAGTAGTAAACACAATACTCAAATTATTCTTTGATCAGGGGGGAGTTCAACAGAATTACTGCCTTCCTCCTTCTGGATATAATACCTTGATGCAGCCTAAGTTAGAATTAATTTTGTTTTGTTTTGTTTTTAGCTGCCAAGTCAACTGTTGACTGATTTTTGAGACTACAATCCACTAAAACCTTTCAGTTCTTTCAAAAACAATCTATTTTTTAACCAATCCTCTCTTTTCTTATACTTGTGAAGTTGTTTATTTAAAGCTAAATTCTGAATTTTAAGTTCATCCCTATTAAATTTCAGCTTATTAGATTTGGCCCATAATCCTAGCTTAACAAGATCTTATGGGAATCTAAGTCTATTAAATAGCATATTAGCTACGCCTCCTAGCTTTGTGTTATCTATAAATTCAACAAGCTTTCCTTCATCTGAGTCATTGATAGAAATGTTGGAAAGTATAGGGCCAAGACAGATCCCTGGGATATTCCATTAGAGATTTTTCTTCAATTTGATATTGATCCATGAATGAATATTCAATCTTGGGTTTAGCAATTCAACAAATCCTAAATGCACCTAGTTATTCCTTCATCTAGTCAGAGGTATGCTGGTAAATACTCTGTTGTATTTTCTTTAAACTTTTATCTTCCATCTTAGAATTAATACTATGTATTGGCTCCAAGGCAGAAGAGTGGGTAAGTTGAGGCAATGGGGGTTAGAAGATTACACAGCTAAAAAGTATCTAAGGCAGATTTAAACTCAAGATCTTCCATCTCTGGGCTTTGCTATCAATCTACTGAGCCACCTAATGGCTCCCACTGGTAAATGTTTAACAACCAATTCCCATTAGGTGGCTTGGAAGAGAGAGGTGAGAGAGAGAGAAAAGATGTGGATATAATAGAGACACATGGTCTGAGAAATTAGAGTAAGAAAGAGATTTAAATCTATGCTTATCTACCTTTTCTATTAATAAACTTTATGAAAAATAACAACTGGTAGAGATATATTAATTTTAAAAATAATACTATCTTGTAACCTTGTGGCATTTCTCCCCTTCACCACAATTATTTTAAAACCACAGATAGTGGTTTTATCATTTACATCTGGCATTTTTTTCATTTTTTTCCAGGACCTCAATTTGGTTACCTGATCATGGAGGGCTTCTAGGTACTTTATTACCAGTTCTTTACTTATTTTAGATTTCAACTTCCTATTGTTCATTTTTGTACTATTTTTATCCATCTAAAGATCATAATTCCTTTGGAGAAAAATCAGGAGCAAAATAATAGGTCTGTAATTTTGCCTCCTCACTGTCATCTGTTAACTTCAACTCATTTGTCCCCTACATTTTCTTTGATCTTTCTTTGCCCTTAAAATAGCTTTTAAAAGTCCTTTTTTTGTTGTCCTTGGAATTTACTACCTTTTACAAGTTCATTCAAGTCTGTAATCCTAATTCTAAGCATTTTAATACAGTTTCTAACACTATTCCTGGGCAGCTATATGGCAAAGTGGATAGAGTGCCAAGCCTGGAAGTAGGGAAGATGGGTCTTCCTAAATTCAAATCTGGCTACAGATACTTGCTGGTTCTGTCTCCCTGAGCACAAGTCATTTAACCCTGTTTACCTCAGTTTCCTCATCTATAAAAATGAGCTACAGAAGGAAATGGCAACCCACTCTAGCATATTTACTAAGAAAACTCTAAAAGGTAATAAAATGTTTGCAGACATGATGGTTGTGGAAAATGCTAAAGATTCAATTAAAAAGTTAATTTAAAGTATTGATAATTTTAGCAAAATATCAGGATATAAAATAAACCCACATAAATCATCAGCATTTTTATATGTTACAAAATACTATAAGAAGAGAAAGAAAGATACTATATTTTAAATAATCACAAATAAAATAAAAACATGGAAGTACAGCTGTCAAAATAAACCCAGGATTTATGTGAAGATTATTATAAAATATTGTTACACAAAAAAAATCAGATATAAATAATTGGAGAAATATTCATTGTTCATGAATGGGAAGAGCCTAATATAATGAAAATGACAATCCTACTTAAACTAATTTATTTATTCAGTTATATCTCAATTAGATTATCAAGAAAATTATTTTGTTGAGTTAGAAAAATTATTTTAAAATTCATTTGGAAAAACAAAAATAAGGAATATCAAATTAATTCATAAAAAAAGTAAGGGAAGAAGGTCTAGCAGTACAAGACTTTAAACTATTTCATAAAAAATAGACATATTTTATTATAAAGTAGTAATTATCAAAGCTATCTGATATTGGTTAAGAAATAGAAAGATACATTAGTAGAACAGGACAGACCTATAACAAACAGTATTTTTTAAAATTATAGTAATCTTGTATTTGATAAAAGCATAGATCCAGATTTGGGGAATAACTATTTTATAAAAAGTATTGGGACAACTGGAAAGTAGTCTGGCAGAAACTAGGATTAGGGCAATATCTTTTACAATTTACTCAGGTAAGATCAAAATGGATACATGATTGAGACATAAAAGGAGATATCAAGTAAATTAGAACATGGAATCAGATTATCAGATTTATGAAAAGGAGAGGAATTTATGAGTCAATAAGAGATGCTGGATATAAAATGGATAATTTAAAGTACCTTAAGTTAAAAATGTTTTGTATAAATAAAACAAATGTTGCCAGATTAGAAAGAAAGAAGAAAATTGGGAAAATTTTCTATAGACAGCTTCTTGGATCAAAGTCTGATATCTAAAATACATTGAGGGGACAACAAGGTGGCTCAGTGAATTGAGAACAAGGCCTAGAGATGGGAGATCCTATGTTCAAATTTTACTTCAGATACTATTTATAGAAGCTATCACATGGTGTCAAAGAACTGAAAATTGTGGGGATGTCCATCTTTTGGGGAATGACTAAACAAAATTGTGGTATATAATTGTGACGGAATACTACTGGCCACAAGAATTGATCAGTGGACTAATTTTTTAAAAATCTGAAAAAAATCGCATGGAATAATAAACAGAGAAATGCATAGAACCAAGAGAACATTATACACAGCTACAGATTTTATACTTGAAGAATAACTTGTGAATGTTACCTCCAGGGAATGAACTGAAAGATGGAAACATGAAAAACATAATCTATATACACATATGTGCCTTCTGGATGATGCCTTCTGTGCTGCAGAAAGGTTAGGGAGGGACTGAGATACTTGTAAATAAATTCTATTAATAAGAAAAGAAAAGAAAAGAAAAGAAAAAAAAAAGAAAAGAAAAGAAAAGGAAAGGAAAGGAAAGGAAAGGAAAGGAAAGGAAAGGAAAGGAAAGGAAAGGAAAGGAAAGGAAAGGAAAGGAAAGGAAAGGAAAGGAAAGGAAAGGAAAGGAAAGGAAAGGAAAGGAAAGGAAAGGAAAGGAAAGGAAAGGAAAGGAAAGGAAAGGAAAGGAAAGGAAAGGAAAGGAAATCTCAAATGGAGTCACAAAAAGTCAAAAATATCTGAAACAAGTAAACAAAAAATACTGTTCTTAGAATATGATGTTGCTCTGTGCTACTTATCTTGCATTATCTTACCTTGCTTCTGTCTCCTAAAAGTGACAGTTATTAGTACTGGCATGTTGTCTCCATTTGCTAGCATCATAATCTTCATAGCTTCATCTTCCAACAAACAACACCTTTGACCAATCAACTTTATTCAGGTGAAGTAATGAAAGTCCTGATAATCTATTGACAGGAGGTGCTTCCTTTCTGGAGATATTCCCAAGTTTTCTATCACACCTTTTTGCTTCAACATAACATCTTTCACACACTGGATAAGAATCCCCAATTGCTTCATAATCTGAAATGCTAAGCAGGACCAAGTCACATAGATAGTTGTCATAAGAGTTCAGATATGTACACAGGGCTCTGTCTCTAGATTTCCAATACTACATTGCTTTAATACTCTTAGTTTGGCAATTATATCATTAAATAAGGGTGTTAGAGATTTTATGTCATTGCTTATCAACCCTAATCTTACAACAGTTTAAGGTTTCTGCTTCTCTCTATAGAACTGGACTATTCCTCTACATTTATGCCTCAGTTTCCTTTTCTATAAAATGAACCAGAGGAGGAAATGGCAATGGGATGGAAAGAGAGAAAATAGATTGCAAAATGTCAGAAAATTATAATTAAAATTTATATTGTCATGTAATCTGTCAAAGCATTTTCCCCAAAGTTCAGATATGACTATATTACCCTCCTCTGTAATAAACCCTAGTGCCGACTCTAAGACCAATTATAAAATCCTCTGCTTTGGGTTCAAAGGACTTAATATCCTCCCCACCCCCCACCTTTCCAGTCTTCTTACACTTTACACGCCTTATCTACCTGGTGACACTGATCTCCTTATGTAAGCAAAGTCCCATAATTTTTTATTTTTACATAATCAATGGCATTATTTCTATAGTCTAAAGCTTTTTGACTATGCATTGACATTAGGGTTAATGGACATTTTAAAACTTACCCTAGTGAGAAATCAAAAAACCTTAATAATACTGGCAACATGTGCTTTGAGTTCAAAAAAAGGCGAGAAAAATAAAACTCAAATACTGTATTGCACATACCAGGAATATAAATAATTTAATTTTTTTTAAATCAAAAATATATAGCTTACAATTAGTGGCACACTGTGTCATTCAAGGAAATGTAGAATACAAAGGTTTCTCGAACAAAAATGAGATCCAGTTCTTTTTTAACTTGGCCATGAACCACTGTGTGAGTATAAATGAGTTTCATAAAGTAACAGTTTTATAAAACAGTAGTTCAGTAGATAATGCACATTCAAAAAAGGTACCTAAATTCCCAAAATTCACAATATCCCAGTTAATGACCATATCAAACACAACCACTATCATATAGGATTCACATGAGTCTATATATTCACTTGTTGTGTGACATTTAAAAACCTATGAACTGATGGATACTTGTCACAAGTTCTACAGATGTAGCAATTCTTTTAATCTTGGCAAAGGTGGAAAGGTTTTAACAAAGTCTATTACTGTCATCATTCCAAAATTTGGCAGAAGAGCCTAGAAAAAACACAAACCTCTCTACTGCTAATGAAAACCTTTTGGGATCTAAAACATCACCAAGAGTCTAGAACATTCTGGTGGAAGTAGGTAAAACTAAAGAGTTAAAATATTATGCTGAAGCTACTTTGGCTTCATGCTTTATATAAAACTTTTGTGGCAGGAATTTCTATTTTGTTCTCTACCTGTAATTCAACATTCCATATATATATACACATATATAACTATCCATTCAGAAGCTACTAGTTATCTAAAAAATCATTTCTGAAGCACTCTTAAAATTGAAATATTTAGCTCATTAAATTCTCCAAATGTTGTATACAATTGCAACCAGTTTTGATGGAGTCCATCCATCATCATCTCTATGACAATTAACAAAGGCAAAAAGAACAAAAAGGCCATATAGGAAAAATGGGACCTTAATGGATCTGGTGACAACCTCAGTATCCCTAAGGATCTATAGTTTTGTTTTGTTTTTTTCCCACAAAAGAGGGTTTTGTGCAAGGTGTTTATGGACTTTCACAATGATATGTTCTTCAGTACAGTTATAGGGGAAAGGTACAAATAAAGATCATGTAACAGAATATATCTAATAGTCAAAACATAGTAGCTTAAAATGATTCAGTGCAATAGAATAGTATTGATTAGATTAATATATGAACTTTAAAAAAATTAAACCTTAAAGCAATCAACAAAATACAGTAAGCATTGAAAAGGTACAGGCTGTGAATTCAAAAATCCTTTTCTCCAATTCCAAAAGACTTCTTCACTATTATGGAGGGGAAACAAAACTCAAACAGTTAACAACAATAAACTTCCAAATCTCTTTAAGATTTCCTCCCCTCCCCAGTATTTATCAACCATTCAGGTTCCTTTTATCACACTTCTGGAGTTCCCCATACACACACTGGGCATAGTGTGGACAAATCCCATAATGGGTTTGTTGCAGAGGCTGGGAAGGCCAAAATAGCAAGGTGGTATGAGATGAACCTCCCATCTGAATCTTAAGATTAGTCAAGATCTCAACTGCAAAGTATCATATCAAATTAGCATAAAACCCCCAGAATCAGAATTAAGAAAACACACCCTAAAATTGTAAACTGCATGAGGTTCTTAAGGCTCTCTGAAAACAGAAGCTATTTGAGATTTTCAGGAAACTGGGCCATGCTTTGTAACATATTTACTCCTCAAATAAAGGTCAATGGGCTTTGTTTACAGAAAAAACAAAAGACCCTGACTTCGAAGTTAGGAATTATCTAGGAAATCCAAATTCCAAAATCTTGGAAATGTATTGTTCTTTTCATATCCTCCCTAGGGGCACCCAAAAACTCCAGATTCAAATCCACTGATTTGGGCTACCTGCCTCCCCTGTGAAAAATTCTCAAAAGCAGCCCAGAGTCAGCTTAAAAAAATGTCTACTTGAAAACTAGAAGGGGTTTGCTTCTCCACACTATGTTCCCCCTCTGAAAAATGGCTAGGACAGACTAGAAAGTCATGTTGGGAGGGAAAAGGGGGGGGGGTGAAAGGATTTATATGTCACCCTCCGTGCAGGACCAAGAAGACGCTTCCAAACAGCTCTCAGACTTCCCAGCACACCTCAGTGGTAGGGTGGCTGGGACTGTAGGAGCAGGCAGCAACAGCTTGCAGCAGCAGGAAACAAGTGAGGGGCTGGGACCGCCATGAACCACAATAGCTTGCTAACAGCAGCAGCAGCATCAGTAGCAAGAGCAGTAGCAGGAAAAAATGTGGCTTTCTATATGAAAAAAGTGTTCTAAATCTCTTATAATCAGAGAGATGCAAATCAAAACAACTCTGAGGTATCACCTCACACCTAGCAGATTGGCTAACATGGCAGCAAAGGAAAGTAATGAATGCTGGAGGGGATGCAGCCAAGTTGGGACATTAATGCATTGCTGGTGGAGTTGTGAATTTATTGAACCATTCTAGAGGGCAATTTGGAACTATGCCCAAAGGACGATAAAAGACTGTCTGCCCTTTGATCCAGCCATAGCACTGTTGGGTTTGTACCTCAGAGATAATAAGGAAAAAGACCTGTGCAAGAATATTCATACCTGCGCTCTTTGTGGTGGCAAAAAAAATTGGAAAATGAGGGGATGCCCTTCAATTGGGGAATGGCTGAACAAATTGTGGTATCTGTTGGTGATAGAATATTATTGTGCTCAAAGGAACTGGAGGAATTCCATGTGAACTGGAATAACCTCCAGGAAGTGATGAAGAGTGAAAGGAACAGAGACAGGAAAACATTGTACACAGAGACTGATACACTGTGGTACAATGGAATGTAATAGACTTCTGCAATAGTGGCAATGCAGTGATCCTGAATAACTCAGAGGGATTTACGAGAAAGAACACTATCCACATTCAGAGGTAAAACTGTGGGAGTAGAAACACAGAAGAAAAACAATTGCTTGATTACATGGGTTGAGGCTGGATATGATGGGATGTAGACTAAATGATCATCCTAGTGCAAACATCAACAACATGGAAATAGGTTCTGATCAAGGACACATGTAAAACCCAGCAGAATTGCATGTTGGCTATGGGAAGGGGTAAGGGGAGGGGAGGAAGGGAAGGAATATGATTCTTCTAACCAAGGAATAATGTTCTAAATTGACTAAAATTTTTTAAAATGTAACTTGCAAAATTTATCTACTGTATTCTTTTCTCAAAGGCTTAAATTTTTTTTTGAGAATTCTCTCCCAACGTGCTAGTCAAATGTAGGTTTTAAAATTAATATCCATTACTCCATGTATTATATTTATATGATGTATTAATAATAACTAAAATTTAAAAAGCTAGAGTAAAAAGGGCACTAACTGAGCTGCTATCATGCAAGAAGAGAGATAGGACAGAGTTACAGCCAACTATATACAAAATGTGACCATGCAATGTGGTGGAGAGAGGAGAGAAATACTGGGAAATACTAAAGGAATTCTGGGGAACTTGGTTCAAAGGTAGAAAATTTCTACTTATACAGGGTATTGAGGGGGTGTGGAAGGATGAGGCAGAAAAAGCTAGTATTCAGAGATGACTTTACTATATTCCTAGAGTTACTCCTGGTACTTTGGATGAGAGAACAACAGTCTGTAACTGCGAAAATGTGGGTTTCAAGACTGTGAATTGCCAAAACTGTAAAGATAATTTTTAGTGTCTTGATTTAAATAAAAAATAAGTGGTCGCCATGGGAAAAATCCCAAATATGAAAATATCCAAGTCAGCTGGGTTTTATGGAGATTTTAATTAATACAAATGAAGGAATTAAGGAAAAGGAGAGAAAGGAAATAAGAGAAAATAGTATGAAGGGCCTAGGCCACCTGAGCCTTAAGAGAGACTAGTCAGTCTTTTATCACTTGCCGCAAGATTTGTCCCAAGCAAAACTCCAGTCTTTCACTGAAATCTTCAACTCCTGAACTGAGTTCAGAGAGCCAGCTCCTCCAACTAACTCCAAACTCCCACCAAGTTCAGAGAGCCAGCTCCTTTTAAAGAGAAATTTCTCTTATGTCACCTCCCCTAAATTTTCACATCTACCAATCATAGTAGACGTTTTCCCCAGACTGAACATTCTTAGTTCACATCTTCTTTTGCTATCACCTTCTCTAAGTAGACTAAAAATTCACACCTCTTGCCTTTTGTAAGTTGCCTGACCTTTTTAGTGATTAATTTAACCTTTATAGGTACTTAGCACTCTTTTGTATTAGATCTAAAAATAGACCTAGCTTAGGGTTTTTGCTTCATTATAAGTATGAGTTAGGGACTTTTTCATTGTTCAGTAAGGAGTTTACAACTTTATCTTCCCCTAAAATGTGCCTATGTATGGGTGGAGTAATGTTAAAAATCCCAATACATTCCTGATCAAGTACCTCCATTTGTTACAATAAGGGAATAGCTTACCCAAATCTTCTAAGGTAGAGTCTGAGCAGTTTTTAAGATTCACAGTCAGGACTAGAGTCTAGTCTAAGAATCACTATAAGAAGCAATGTGGTGTAATGAAGAGAGTAATGGATCTGGAATCAGGAGACCTGGGTTCAGCTACTAAATCCTGTGTGTCTTTATGCAAGCAGCTTGACCTCTCTTGGTTTTGCATCTTCACCTATAAAATGAGAAGTTTGGCCTAGATCAGAGTTTCTTAGTAATCCATGAACTAACATGGAGTTGGTTAATGGATAGATTCAAAAGGGCTAGGGCATGAATTTGAATGGGGGGGGGGGAAGAATTACATCTTTATTTTCATTAACTTCTAACTGAAATTTAGCATTTCCTTTATTTATTTTATTTTTCTCAGAAGAGTCCATGGACTTCACCAGGCTGCCATAAAGGGTCTAGGACACTAAAAGGGCAAGATTTCCTCCACTAAATCATCTCCAAAGTCACTTCCTATTCCAAATCTATGATCTAAGCTTATCATCATTAGCAATGTTGTTGTTGGCAACAGTGGCAGCTGCTCCCAGACTCTTTCCAAAACACTTTCTTGTAACCAGACTCTTGTTGTTGTCCCCCCAAACCCTGTAGAGTTGCATCAAGGAAGCAAGCTCAATGTGACACACCACACTGTGTCACCATCTTGATTGCCCGGGACAACCTCCAGGGGGTTGGTTCCATTGTTGTTATTATTCTTCCCCTGGGATATCTTAAACAGTCTTTTTCTTGTTCCTCCTGGAAACAGTAAGAATCCTGCTGAAAATCAGAGTGTGATGCCTGGCTCCTGACTGCTCCCTTCATTAGAAGAAAACTGTTCCAGGCTTTGTTTATTCTGTGATTCCTGCTTTATCCTCCTTGCTCATCTATGCTTGTCTTCAAGTCTTCCATTATTTTACTTTCCTCTAGACTCTGATTTTCTAACTCTCATTCTCCTCTTATTTTCCTCCAGTTACTGCATACGGTTACTACAAAGGTTTTTCATCCACCTGGAAACATTTTTAATTCAGTGGTGGTATTATTTATCAGACTAAAGTTGAGCTTCTAATTAATTGCTTGCTCACATTTGGGATTTCATCAACCAAATTTTATTTGGATGATGGGTTTAAGCATGGTACAGTGAAATGCACTTTATTTCCACAAAACTAGGATAAGAGATTTAGAGCCAGGAGAGGCTTTAAAGGCCATCTAATCCAAACCCTTCATGTTAAAGATGAGGGAACTGGATCTTAGAGAGGATAAGTGAAATGGCCAAAGTCACAGAGATAATAAGTAACAAACCCAAGAATAAACAAGAACTAATTTAAGTCACCTGACTCTAGACCTCCTACATTATACTTCTTTAATATTTTCATTTTTCTATGTATATAATTAAATAAGGATAAAAATGACCTTATATCAGGGTTTCCCAATCGTGGTTTTATAACACTCTAGGATTTCATCCATCTCTAAAGAATATCACTAAATTCTTAGGAGGAAGGAAGGAAGGAAGGAAGGAAGGAAGGAAGGAAGGAAGGAAGGAAGGAAGGAAGGAAGGAAGGAAGGAAGGAAGGAAGGAAGGAAGGAAGGAAGGAAGGAAGGAAGGAAGGAAGGAAGGAAGGAAGGAAGGAAGGAAGACAAAGGAAGGACAGAGAGAAAAAAGGACAAATTCAACTGTTATATGATAAATTGCTTATGCATAGTAGGTATTTTTAAAATTTCTTGAAACAAAATGAATTACATATTTAAAATAGACTTCTAAAAACAGAAACAAATCAGACAACTATTTTGATGGCAGTCATATAATTATTGTCCAAAATTTAAATGCTCTTTAATTTTTTTTTCTGTGTACTTAATTGTTATGTAGTTTAACAGTTCTTACTCAGTTATTTGTAGTCTGCATTACCAAGCTACAGTATCACATATTTCCACTGTTTGTGCAAATAAGCAGCCTTTGCTTCAAATGGATGTTTCTATTAACACTATGACTAATTATTGAAAATAAACATGTGCAAGCAGGAGCTTCTGCTGACTGCCTCTCAACCCATCTTTTCCTCCTGCTAGTTCACACTAAGGGGCCTGTGCTTTGCTTGAGTAGGGAACGGACTTTAATTTGGAGCATCCTTTGACCATGATGAAGGCAACCCATGAAATCATCATTGAAATTGGATTTCACATTGTTTCTTTAGTTGTGCTGGTAATTATGGAAAGGAAAACAATCACATACCAAATTATCATAAAAATAAGAAAGAAAGTTACAATTTTAGGGGAAATGCAGCCCATGCACCACCAAAACATACAGCATTTCTTGTATCTTCAAGATCCCTTATTAAAAAAAAATGTTCACAAAGTAATAGCTACAATTGTTGTAAAAGCAGGGAATCTTAGACTTGAAGAAATTCCTTATATAGTCCAGCAGTTCTCATTTTTTTTATTTTGATAACTATAGCAATATAATTGGTTTCCTTTGTAATCCTGTGTATTTTATTTTATGTCTTTTAACATCACGATTCCAAGAAGGGGTTCATAGGTTTCACCAGACTACCAAATGGGTACCTGACACAAATAAGGTTGCTTTAGTCCTACTTCCTCCCAATATGGAAATCTCTTCTACAACCTTGGCAGTTAAATATCCAGCATTTGTTTAAATATGGCTAGTAAGAGGGAACACCACATAACAAGACATCTCATTCCTTTTGTAGATAACATGTATTAGGAAGTTTTTCCTTATACCGAATGAAAATCTGTTTCGTAATAATGTACTCTATGACTTGACCTGTCTCCTCACCTGAAAAATAAGGTGTCTGGATTAGAAAAGAGGTGTCAAACATGCCCACGACATTTCTGAGAATGTCCTGAACCATATTAAAATATAATTGGGAAATATTTAATAATTTAAATAATATATTTATATTGGTAAGTCTATTATATTTATAAATATTATAACTCATATTTACATAGTCTTCTAAGGTTTGCAAAGATCTTTCCTTGCAATAATCCTGTAATGTAACCACTACCAGTATTATTATACCCAATTTACAGACATGATAACTGAGACTGAGAGATATTATTAAAACCCAGATTCTGTGATAAATTTCTACTTGATAGGCAGGATAGTTTATACTATAATGTGGATATAATTGTTCTAAGGCTTGATCTTCTTCCCTCCCATAGGCTGTTATGATTCTAAACATGCCTCTTCCTTTTGCCTGGTATTTCCTTTCTTTATATCCAGTTCTTTCTTTGGAAACTCCTATGTCTAGAATCTTCCTTGCTGAAGACTTGCATCTCCTAAAGAGCCTTACTGATGGAAATGTCTTACCTTTAATAACAATAACAAAAGATAGCATTTATATAGTACTTTTAGGTTTGTAAAGTGCTTTTTGAATATTATCTCATGTGATGCTCACAATAACCTTGGGGGAGGGGTTATTATTATACCCATTTTACAGATGAGGAAACAGATTGAGAGAGAGAGAGTGACTACTTGCTTATGATCACACAGTTAGTAAATAAATGTCTAAGGCTAGACTTGAACTTGAGGTGAGAGACATGAATCTTAGAGGCCACCTAGCCAAACTCTTTTAGGACCATCATAGACTCCTTTCTCCCATCATGGATGGAGAACCATCACCAGAGATCATACCTGGTTGGGGTTTTTCCTTGCCCTTTATGCCCTTCCCCTGTTATCCTTGCCCTCTTTCCTTAAATGGAGGCAAAATGTACAATACAAAGGACCTGATTTCAACATTGATTAGTCTAAGCCTTTTTCAGAGATCCTCAAATCCTAGCTCCAAACCATAATAGCAGAAAATGAAAATCCCCAAACCAAACGTGACCCACCAACCATGCCATGCTTAATAAAACACCCTCCATCTTATTTTTGCACAGTGGAAATTAAATCAAGTAATAATCTGACCAAATGAATGAAATCTAGTCTTGTGTCTTAAAAAAAAAAACGTACATTACTTTCGTATTTTCATAAATATGTCTTCAGAGTTTGGTTGAAATGTGGGCAAACATCTAAAAAGAGTGTTATTTTTCCCTTCCCAATTGTTTGCAATATAAAATATATAATAATACTATTTTTTGTAATAGTAATACTATAGATATTTAATTATTTTTAAGGCAGCTGGTGATGCAGTGAATAGTGTGCTAGACTTGGAATCCAGACAACCTTCCATTCAAAACTAGCCTCAAACACATATTAACTGTATGTCCCTGAAAAAATTCAATTAACCTCTGTTCACCTCAGTTTCCTCATCTGTAAAGTGGGGATTATAAATGTGCAAATCAAATGAGATGGTATTTATAAAAAGCATTCAATAAAGTGCCTGGCACATAATAGGCACAATACAAATGCTTCTTTCCCTCCTTTCCCTTATATATTCCCCCAGCCATAAAGAGTAATTTAGTGGATGAAGCAAATGTTCAGATGATAGTCTTCATGGAGAAATGAATAGAATGTCAACTTTGACATAAAAAAACCTCAATTTAATTACTGCTTTTTACATATACTGGCTGTGTGTAAGTCACTTCTCAGTGTCCCAAGCAAATTTCTAAGATTATAAATTGCAGACCAGCTACTGATCTGTGCTGGTAAAGGATTTTTATCCTACAAAGTATTTCCTTATAATAGTGAAAACTCTAGTCAGAGTAACAACAAATATTTATATATAGATGTAAAGATGAAAAAAACTGACTGCTCAGTCCTAGATGAGAAAAAAATAATTTGGGGGAATTCTGCTTTCTCCATTATCTTCAGCTCTAAATACAAAGTATTTGTGGAACAGTCTCCCTCCCTCACATTATCTCACTTAATTTTTATTCAGCCTTTGAAGTCAGTAAGACATCTACTGTTATCCTTGTTTTACAGGTGAGTAAAATGAAACTCATAGGGTTTAGATGATTTTTCCAAGATCACAGATCTAATAATGGCAAAATTAGAATTCAAACCACTACGTGCAACTAGTCCCACTTTGTAGTGATAATTACCACTCTATCATCTACATTTTGCATTTTTATGGAAGGAAGGGTTTCTCCTTCCACTTTCAGATGATATAGTCAGAGGATACAATCACACATGTTTGGGATTTGGTGATATTATCATCCCACCAACTAAGAGATTTGCCCAGGTTTACAAAGTAACATAATGGTGGTGGGTGGTGGTGGTGGTTGTCCTTCATATTCTAAGAGGACCAAAATGCCATCACTATGTTGTGGTCAATGTACAGTGTGTCTGACTGACCAGACCAATACAAGCTCAGAAGGCTCTACACAGGTCAGGCATAAGTGGCTTGTAGGAACAATTGGGATGGAAATGTCTAAATTTGTGGATCCCATGTTTCTTTTCACTATTGCAATTCTGCCTTGCTCATAAAGCCTAGCCCCTTCTTGGATGCCAACATACTTTGTAGGAGGGTCCTGTGCCAGTGTCTTCCATGTCTCACAATTGAAACTAAAATTCTCCAGAGATAACCTGAAATGCCCTTGTATCACTTCTCACTTCTGTGTGAGGGCTAGCCTTGTGTTAGTTCTCTGCAAAATAATCTTTTAGGAAAATGTACTTTTGACAATGGAACAACATGGCCAGCCATCAGAGTTGTGCTCGCTACCATAGAGTCTGAATCCTTGGTAGTTCATCTCAAGAAAGGACCTCAATGTCCTGTGCTTTATCTTGCCATGTGATCTTCAGAGTCTTCCTAAGACAATTCAAATGGAATTTGAATGGATTCAATTTCTGGCATGGAGCTGCTATTCTTTTCCAGGTTTTACAAACATACATCAATTAAGACAGCACGACATCTCTGTACATCTTCCATTTGGTAGACAGCCTAATAGTTCTTTTCTCCTACATTTTCCTTCAGAGTCTCCCAAATACTGAGCTAATTCTGGCAATTCATGAATCAATCTCATCATCTATGTATGTGGAAATCCCTGGAAAGTATAATGCCAAGGTAAGTGAGCTTATTCACAGCATTGAAAATTTCTCCATTTGCTGTGACTGATGATTCCCTATATGGATGATGTGGTGGCTGGCTGGTGGAGAACATCTGGTTTTGGGGGTTTTTTTGGGGTTGTCAAGCAAAAATTAGCACAAGAAGAGGATCAATCCTTGCTCTGTTGCTTTTCAGTCTCCAAGGCTGAACTGAGTGCAAAATCATCTATTAACAAAATCATGCACCAACTGTCATTCCACTTCCATATTGGCTTATAGCCTTTTCAAATTCAATAATTTGCAGTCAGTGTGATAGTTGACCTTGATGCCATTTTCATTCTCATTGAAGGTGTCTGACAACCACACTGAAAACAACATCATGCTAAAAAGCATCAGAGCCAGCACACAGCAAGACAAAAGCCAAGACAATTGGTGATGGTTTGGGATTGCCTTGGCTTCTTCGATGTCTCAGCAAACTCTGAGGTTCCATGATGCCTTCTTCAACTGCCTTCATGGCTATTCTCATCTGACAGATTTGGAGCCTGTTGGTTACCTTTAAATTGGTTTAGTTCACCTGCCAAGATAGTTTTACTGGGATGTTGCTACTGTGTATGCTACAGCTTCTTGGAGTCAAAATAAGAGTTGGGTGGCAGGTGGGCACCAATGACTCTACAAAAGTAGATATATTATTTTTTTAATCAGCCTGAGAAGATTATAGGATATTTTCCATTGAATGAACACAATTGACCCAATATAGGAAACATTTTGTGTTTGGCTAAGGGAATCATTCACATCCCTTGGACTCATAGACAAAAGAAAGTCATTCAACAGTAAAGGAGTTTAAATTTGGGTGTTGGAGTCAGTTGTGAAAGGACCAGAAGGCAGAGTAGAATGAGGTGATTTTCAGTTCTCTCCTCTCCTTCACACCTTTGGCCTTGTCATCAAATCTTCCAAGGAACACTCACACAACACAGAATGCACACATACACATATGCAACAGAAAAAAAGAAATACAAAGAGATTATTGCCTGAGGAAAAACATGGATAGTCATCCAAGGGAAGAAGCAAATTTAAAGAATTGTGTTTCCATGGTACATGACTCTTTATGACCTCTTTTGGGGTTTCTTGGTAAAGTTACTGAAGTGGTTTGTTATTTTCTTCTCCAGCTCATTTTACAAATGAGGAAACTGAGGCAAACAGGTTTAAGTGACTTCCCCAGGGTCATACAGCTAGTAAGTGTCTGAGGCCAAATTTGAACTCAGGAAGATGAGTCTTCCTGACTTCAGTAGTGGTGCTCTATCTTAGTGTACCACTAAGGTACCATCAAGAAATTAGACCTGGCAATTCAAAGTTAGACTATGGAAAAAAGCAGACCTTTGGAACTCAGCTAAGCAACCTGTCCATCAGAGAAGCTACTCCCAGAAATGCAGAAGAAAAACATATGATTTATCACTTGTTTATATGGGTATATAATTTGGGGTGTTGGTTTTAAAAGATTACTCTATTACAAAAATTATTAATATGGAAATAGGTTTTGAGTGATAATGGAATTGCTTGTCAGCTCTGGGTGGGGAGAGGGAAGAAGAGAAGGAGAAAACATGAATCGTGTAGCCATGGAAAAAATATTTTAAAAATAAAATTATAGAAAAAAAAAGGAAAGGCTATTCCCAAGGGATATTTTGCAGACTCTACAAAGAGAGAAAAGACTTCCAAGACATGAAATGGTGAATTAATTTTACCCCCCATCAGCCCTACACTTGTATTTCACTATCATTGTACTCAAAGTTGAAACCACCCTTCCCAGGTCTACTTTGTGGGTTTGGGGAGGTGAGAATGTACCCCAGATTTATTGTTTTATACCTACTCCCCTTCCTATGTCTTCGGTACAGAGGATGATGGAACACTAGGCTAGAAGTCAGGAAGACCTGAGTTCAGATTCAGTCACAGATGCTTCTAAGCTGTGGGACCCTTGGAAAATCATTGTACTTCTGTCTGCCTAAATTTCCTCAATTGTCACATAGGAGATAATAATAGCATCTACCTTCTTGGGTTGTTGTGAGGATAAAATGAGACATTATTTGTCAAGTGCTTGGTACATAGTAAGTGCTTAGTAAATGCTTGTTCCCTTCCCTTTCCACTGCCTGAGTGTTAATGGGAGGCACATAGTTAGAAACTTGGGCATCCCTGGAGTAAGAGTAACCAACCACAGGGTTACCCTGGAACCCAAGAAAGCATCTGAGCCCTGGGAACTCAATCTTGTAAATGAAAGTTTGGAGAGTTCTCTAGAGGGGATATTAACTATATATCAAATCAGATATGATCTTCCTAATGTTTGCATTTTTGTTGACTTGGTTTGCACATCAATTTCAAAATTATTTTTGGCATCTTCATACTCTGTTCTAGAAAACCAAAATTTGGTCAATTAGTAATTATTGAGCAACCACATGTATATATGGGCACAAGACCTGGAATTTAACAAAAACACTTAGCAGAATGGTATGTAGGCAATGCCAATCTCAGTTTTCATAACAAGGGTGTTAATGTGGCCAATTTCCATTGAAATATTATAGACTGAACATGTTGCAAATATGAGGGGACAAAAGGAGTTAGTATGACTATTCAATCCATAGTTGTGATTTTGTGGTTCTAGGGAACTCTCCTCTACCAGCAAAGATAAAAATTTTCTACAATTTCTGGGCTTTCAAAAGTCATCTGAGAGCCCTTAGTGACTAAGAGATTTGCCCAGGTTTACTCAACCAAGGTCAGAGGAAAGAATTGAATTTGAGTTCACTGTCCATTCACTATGGCAAATTACCTGCTGGGATACTTCTTTTTTAATTTAATTTGCTTTGATCTTCAGCTCTGAATTTTCTCCTTCCCAACTCTCCTCCCCTAATGAAAGAGAAGGCAAGAAAAACAAAATCCATTGCAATTGTGTGTAGTTAAGAAAAAAAAATATCTTGTATTAGCAATTCCATTCCCACTAAACAAAGGAAAGAAAAGAAAATGTGCTTCAATCTGCATTCTGAATTCTCCTCTTCACCCTCCACTTTACCTCTCTCTCTGTCTCTCTCTGAGTGAATAGCATGTTTCATCATAAGTCCTTTAAGAATGTATAGATCGGGGGCAGCTGGGTGGCTCAGTGTATTGAGATTCAGGACTAGAGATGGGAGGTCTTAGGTTCAAATCTGGCCTCAGACACTTCCTAGCTGTGTGACCCTGGGCAAGTCACTTGACCCTCATTGCCTAGCCCTTACTACTCTTCTGCCTTAGAACCAATACACAGTATTAGTTCTAAGACAGGAAATAAGGTTTAAAAAAAAAAAGGATTGTGTAGATAAGAGTTCCTAAGTCTTTCAGTTTGATTTATGAGTCTGTTATTATTGTATAAATTGTTCTCCTAGTTCTCCTAATTTCACTTTGCATCAGTTCATAAAAGTCTTTCAGGATTTTCTGAAACCATTCCCTTCATCATTTTATAGCACAATATTATTTCATCATCATAACATGTTCAACCATTCCTTAATTAACCAGTATCTCCTCGGTTTCCAATCTTTGCTACCACGAAGAGAATTGCTATGAATATTTTTGTACATAACAATCCTTTTCTTCCTTTGATTTACTTGGAGTATGTAGCTAGTAGATCTCACTATACTTTTGACATTAAGCAATATCTCCTTGCTTTAAAAACTGTGGTCAAGGCCATGGAAATAACCATTTCAATAATAGAGTGTATTGTTACTTAGACAAGGTTGCCATCCAGGAAAAAAGGAAAGAAGAAAGAAAGGAAGAAAGAAAGAAAGAAAGGAAGAAAGAAAGAAAGAAAAGAAGAAAGGAAGGAAGGAAGAAGAAAGAAAGAAAGAAAGAAAGAAAGAAAGAAAGAAAGAAAGAAAGAAAGAAAGAAAGAAAGAAAGAAAGAAAGAAAGAAAGAAAGAAAGAAAGAAAGAAAGAAAGAAAGAAAGAAAGAAAGAAAGAAAGAAAGAAAGAAAGAAAGAAAGAAAGAAAGAAAGAAAGAAAGAAAGAAAGAAAGAAAGAAAGAAAAAAAAAAGAAAAGTTTATTGACAGTTTTTTGTCACTAAAGTTCTTTCAGTTAAGAATTGATTACTATCAACTGACATATTTACATAGACACAGAGAACTCTTACACAAAATTTTAAGACTTCCACTACATTTCTACTTTTGCTGAAGAATGCGGTATTATTTTGTTTTTCCCATTCCTTTGACATGTTGACTTATGTTGTTGCCTTAACATATCATTTATAAACCATCTACTCCTACTACAATTCCACATGTGTTGTAAAAATGTTTGTACACAGAACTGGGTTCCGAAGAGAAACAGATTGTTGCCTAACACCACAAACAGGGAGTTTTTATATTACATATATAATTATACACAGCATATATAATAAACCTGCATAGGCACATGTGTTCAATAAATATAAATAATATCTTACTTATATACTTTACCTCTTCACGTAGGGTTTCCTTTTCTACATTCTGAGAAGGAAAATCCAGAGAAAAATGTTTACTTCTCATAGTTCTCTCTGAATATGCCCCATCTCCCACCCCCATCCCCACTCCCACATATAAAAACCACAGGAGATTTTTGTTTTCTTTTCTTTTTTCACCTTTGAAATGGCAGCTACTATTGCCATCAAGGACTTCCCTAAGTGCAGAATGTTTTATCCTTTCTAGATTGAAAGGGTAAATTAAAGGAGGACTTGGCAGCTTGCCACTGGCTAGAGTGAGAGAATGAAGAACAAGTCAGTAGTGCCTTCTCTACTCTCACCCAGTGCCACAGAGGGAAATAAGGATATCCTCTAAAATCTCTCCCAGATCTAAATCTATGATTCTTTTTTGTCTCTCTTATTATTATATCCCCTTAGCTGGGAATGAAAATCTAATAGTCTCCCAAAGTACATCTAACCTTATAGAGGAAGTCAAATAATAAAGAGACTATAAAAGATGCCCCGTCTTCTGTTTTCTGAGCTAAAGGAGTTTAAATTTCAAATGTGAAACCTGAAAGGAAATGAAATCTTAAATATTATTAATGTCTTTGGATTCAATCCAGTTTAGCAAATACCAGTTAAGAATATACAATTTAAAAGTTATCTTCACATCTCTATGGGTTTTGTCATTGTTGTTTGACCTCTCCTCTCTTTCCAAGTATTCTCTTCTCCCACACCCCAATTTTGGTAGCATTATCATCTTTTAGTTTTTCTCCTAGCTACCTGATGACTCCTTTTCTTATTTAAAAAAAAGTGGTTTTTTATGGTTCCTTTTCCATCTCCTTTGTTGGTCAAATGTTCATATCCCATCCCCAAGTTGTGGGTGTCCCTCAAAGTCTTTGTTCTGGGTATTCTCTTCCCTTTCTATAGTTTCCATCATCAGATGCAATGGGTTGAATTATCATCTATAGATAAATGATTTCCATATCTATATGTCCAGAACTTAGTACTCTCCTAAGTTCCAGTTCAATATGACAAATTCCTCAATGTTCTATAGGCATCTCAAACAAAAATGTCTAAAACATTACCTCCATCTTAAATTTCTCCCTCCACCAAGTTTTCTACTTTTATTGGGGCCACTACAATCCTTCCACTTACTCAGGTTTTCTTTGGAACTTCAGATCTATCCTAAACACTTCCTCAGTAAGTTGCCAAATAAGTTCCTTAAAAAGGTTGCCAAATCTTGTTTACTCTTTTTTCCGTGACATCTCTCTCATTCATCCCCTTCTCTTAATTTATATGGCCAATACTCTCTCAAGTGTTGCTTTCAGTCTTTTTCCTCTCTAATTCATCCTCCAAACAGCTATCAAAATCATCTTCCTAAACCACACAAGTCTACAAACACATATCACCCTCCTCATGCGTGTAAGGTGTGTGCTGCTCCTGTAGGTTATGCATATATCCCTATGGGATGTCCAATCGCATAAACAAGCAGTTTGAGGGAGGCATTGCTAGATATATCTGTATGTTTGCCCTGCCTTCTCTTCAAGGGAGCAAGGATTCTTGTTTGGAGGTGAGCAGGGGAAGTGGCCATGCAGTTGATTACTCTGTTCTCCTCCAAGAGAAAGGATATTTGTTTAGAATTATCTCAATATGTCATGCTAAATATTGCCGGTATAGGGCAATAATTGGTTCTGAACAAAAGCAACTTTTCATGATCACTCTTAAAGGGGAAGATTGTACAAAATTTATACTCTTCAGCTTGACTCCCTCCTCCAAAGTGAATTACACAACCACCATCACAATTAGTGAGTTATACAGATTAGAACAGGCCAGAAAATACAAAGATTAAATACATTTTCTTTCAGGAAAGGAGATCTCTCTCTGTCTAAACAAAGAAAATACTGTTCTCACCCAAGGGGAAAAAATCACCAAAGTCTCAAGTGAGGAAGCTAGAAATCAGAGATATGTTAAGGAGCTAGCTTCCCCCATTCTACTGCAAAATAATTTTTTTCTTTCTTCTGCCAGAAATTTTCCTCAGAGTCTAGAACCATATGCATTTCCCTCAAGAATAAAGCAGAATTGGGGGGGGGGCAGCTGGGGGGCAGCTGGGTGGCTCAGTGGATTGAGAGTCAGGCCTAGAGACAGGAAGTCCTGGGTTCAAATCTGGCCTCAAACACTTCCCAACTGTGTGACCCTGGGCATGTCACTTAACCCCCATTGCCTAGCCCTTACCACTCTTCTGCCTTGGAGTCAATACACAGTATTGATTCCAAGATGGAAGGTAAGTGTTTAAAAAAAAAGAAAAGTAGAATATCTCTTCTTCCAATTCACATTGGTGCCCCTCATGTAGGCATTAAAAGAGTCTCAGAAGAACCAACTGAAATATTAACTAATCTGACATTATAGGAAATATTCCATCCCAATAATCCTCCATATCAATAGGGATGGTTTGTACAAAAAGGAAATAGATTTTCTCAATTCTTCTCTGAGGTCAATTTCCAACATAATTATACAATGTTCAGTTTCCTTTTTCATTATTTCTGTTTACATTGTGGTAATCAATATAAATTCAACATGGAATTATCTTACTGATTTCATTTACTCTACATCAGTTGATATGTGTTCCCGTATTTTTTCTAAATTCATCTTTATAGTTTCTGGTGACAGAATAATGTTACCTTACATTTATTGGGGGATTGGAGAAAAGCATGATATGGGAGAAAAAGTGTTTGCTGTACAATCAGAGGACCTTGGTTCCAATCCTGCCTCTGACATTTATCTATTTTTCTTGGGCAATTTATTTAAACTTTCTAGGCCTCAGTTTCCTAAACTATAAAACAAGGGGGAATGGAACTAAACTACCTTTGACATACTTTCTGCTTCTAGACTTAAGACATCACAATTTGCTTCACCATTTCCCAATCAATGGTCAACTATATTATTTCCAAAAGTTTTCTTCAAAAGTACTACTATGAATATTTTGGTATATATGAGACCTTTCTTCCTGCCTTTGTTCTCCTTGAAATATGTATCTAGTACGTCATGAAATCATTAGCTCAAAGAGGGTAGACATATTGATAATTTCTTTTAGTAAAATTACAAATGGCTTTCCAGAATTACTGAATCAATTCACTATTTCATCAACAATGGTTTAGTGTACCTTTCTTCCCAAAGTATCTCCACTAATGATGATTTTTATCTTTTATCATTGTTGCCAAATTGTTGGGTAGAAGGTAAAATCTTAGAATTGTTTTGATTTTCCTTTCTCTTATTAGTGGCTTCGAGTATTCTGTCAATAGTTACAATTTTTTATGTATCTGGGATATTGACATTTATCAGAGGTGCTTGATACACTTCCCCCCAATTGATTAGTATCCTTCTTAACCTAGACACATTGATTTTGTTTGTCCAAAAGCTTTTCAATTTCATGTAACAGACACAGCAAGAAAAAAAAATAAAAATAAAATTTTCCCAACACCTGGGGGCACATCATTATTTATACCATTTAAGGCTTTCTAAAGAATAGGCTCAGACTTATAGTAGTTTCTACACTGCATTTGACCACCCAAGTTCACATCTGAATTCAGCTTACCCAGTGGATGAATCACAATAACTTCTTTGTGGCTCTCTCCAATCTACGCTAGGTCAAATAGTTTTTGCTCAGGATTTTATTCTGCATGGCTGACCTCAAAATTCAACATGGAATCCAGCAGCTGGGCTTCTGGTATTTTGCCATCCTGACCTTTTGAAGCTCACAAAATTATAAATATCTTTAATATTCTTTCACCTAAAAACAGAAAAAAAATGCAAAGAACCAAAGAACAAAGCCCTGGGAACTGGCTATAAGCAGGCCTGAGATGAAGAAAGAGACCACAGATGAGAGGAGCCTGCATTCTCCACTGCTATTGCCTCTCTCAGTAATAGTAGGGCCATTCACAATTGGCTTCACTGCACCTCCAGATGAGAGAAGACCCAAGGCCCTCAACCACTCATAAACCTGTTACAGTGTTTGTCTCCTCACTCCAACATTCTTGTTTAGTCTTTCAGTTGTGTCTGACTCTTCATACCCACATGGACTTGTCTGTGTATTTTCTTAGCAAAGATGCTAGAGCTTGCCATTTCTTTCTCAGTGTGCCCCATTTTACAGATGAACAATTGAGGCAAATAGTAATCAGTTGATTTGCTTAGGCCACCCATTTTGGCATATATGGAACTTTTTTTTTCCTATCTTTGGCCTCCTTGAGATAAGAAGCAAGTTCATAGTAAAATCACAGACTCAAAGAAGATGAGCATCTTGATCATTTCTGTCTGAGTCCACACTGGAGTGTTTGAGGCCAGATTTGAACTCATATCTTCCTGACTCTTGTCCCAGTGTTCTATCTACTGCACCAACTAATTTCCCCTCTCCAACACAGTAGATAAGAAAAAGGAAAACCACAGTTTCAATATGGCTGATTATTGACTCTTGAATACCTCTCAGTTTTAGTTCAGTATTCGATCAACAGTTTATCTCTTGACCATCTCTTTGGAGACCAAAACCAGGTACAGAATGTCTGTATATACTCCAGAAAAGTAGGCAAGGACCTTTCATTATATATCATTATTAATGGCTTCCCAGAAATAGGCTCCCAACCTCTCCTACATGGGTTAGCAACAGGCAGGGTACACACCCACTCTGGGGATGGAGTTCCATTGACTGCCTCCATTACAAGAATTATTAGATGGTAAATTCTTAAGGAGTATCTTTCATTCACATTTGTATTCTCCTACCTGACTCTCCATATAGTGAGCACTTAAAAAATTATTGTCAGATTAGGTTGAATTGAAAAATTAACACAGGTGATTTAGGAAATATTAGAATTTTTCCTTTTTTATATGAATTGACTACTAAGACAATATTAAATATATTATATAATTACCCAACCTCAAATTTTTTCCCTCGAACATTTTACTGCATTTGCTTTTTTTTTTTGTTTGAGCAGTTTTATATTAGGGGAAATATATGGTATTGTGGATAAAATGTGATGGAAAAGTGTGCTCATGGGTTTTAAAGAAATTTATGAGTTCAGAAAGATACTCCATTTTGTGGTCTATATACTATCTCACATAGATCATGACCAGAAGAATATATTTTTAAACAGATTAATACCTTTCGGTAACTTAAATTCTCATAGAATTACCTGTATTCCAAAAAAGTTAAGTGATTTGCCCAGGTTGACAAAACTCATATGTGTTTGAGATGGGATTGATATCCATTGGACTCCTGAGCCATCAGTGGCCTAGGGCACTGAGAAATTAAGTGATTTACCTACAGTCATCCAGATAATATGTATCAGAGGATAAAACTTGAACTTGGGTCTTCTTCTTGACTCCAAGACCAGTTTTTTAGCCATTATACCATTCTATGCTACTTCTTAGAGGATTCAACCAAATATTAAGGAAGATCAATTGAGGGAGGACTCAGCTAGAGTGTATTATAAGAATCTATTTAAGGATGAGGACCAGTGCAGCCACCTCATCATTTCCCACCTCTGTGATCTTGGCATCTTCATCATTGTTTTTCAAAATTACATCAATTCTGAAACTAACACCTACTCAATACCAGGGTCCTGGCACTCCTTCTTCCCTCTGATTGGAGAAAGTAGAGGGTAGACATCTAAGGGATCCTCCCAGATTCTCCATTTAAGGAAAGGTCCCAATGTGGCCACCTTATCATTTCCCACGTTGCTACTGGTTTTCATTAAGTATCATCCTCATCTAGGCACCCTCTTTCCCCAACCTTTAAATGTGATCTTTCCCCTATAAATTGTGAACTCCTTGAGAGCAGACACTTTTGCCTTTCTTATCTTCCGTGTTTAGCAAAGTGCCTGGAATGTAGTGCTCAATAAATATTTATTAACTATTGAAAGAATATCAATGGAAGTCTGTCAAAGAAATATATAGAAGTTTACCATGGAAATAGAATTAAATTGACTCAATTTAATAGACAGAAATAAGAGGGGGAGTTTAGCATAGTCTATGTTCTTTACTTTGTAAAAAAAAATAAGGCATGGGAAGAATAAATGTTTTATCCAATATCTCAGCTACTTAATAGCTACAACAAATTTATGTTATCCCTAATTGATTATTTACAATGATTCAATAACATTATAAATTTCTCATTGATACATTAATAATTTACCCTTTGTTTTTAAACTCTAAGTACCCAGATTTTTCATTTGTTATATCCCTGAATCTAAGTTTATTTTCAGTCTTAAGGCTTTGAGACTATTCAATACTCAAAACCCACCTGTACATACCTAGTGTCAGGAAAACAGGAGAGCTATGGTAACCTTTTTTAGACAAGGTTTTAAAACTCTAAGAAAATCACTTCAAATAATGAAATCTTTAAAAAGTAGAGCCAAGGACATTATATCCTTTTTATCATTGAATGCTAAAATGTCTTTATGCAGTTTCTCTCTAATAAAACATATAAATGAATAAATTAAAAATAAATTACTGATTGCTTATAATGTGCCATGATCTGAGCTAAATACTGGAGATAAAAATTTAAAATGAGCATAATCCCAGCTCTTAAGGAAATCATAGTCTAACTGAGGGAAGCAATACATAAAAAAAAAAAATTCAACTACAAGGTAGATGAAAAGATCCTTAATTTCTAATAATGCAGTTGCAGGGTGGACAGTACTATCTAGGAGTCCCTAGGATTAAAAAGGCAAACCAAATGGCAGTAGGGGTCAGGCTAAGACAAGTCCTAGAGGAAACAGAGTCATAAGAGAAGATAAAAGCAAGAAAACTTAACAAAAAGTGACAGGACAAATGATAAAGCCTGGAAATTCTCCATCTAATTGAAATAATTATAGTTGGTAATTCCCTGCTCATCTAAGTCATATGAATGTCTCCTCTTCAAGGAGGGAGTGCCTGAAAGAACCTGGTACACGTTCATTCATTTCAAATATAAAATAGACCAGAGGGTCTGAATCAAATAAAGTTTCTGAGTTCCTTCCTACTGGTTTGAGAATGGGCAGAAGTCAATGTCAAGTCAGAAGTGAGGAAGGGAGTATTGTCAGGAACATCAGAGTAGCAACACTTGATCTTCTAGGTCTTCTAGTGGGCTGGGAGACTTTTGAGGAAGGAGAAAGAAGAATTCCTGTCAACTCCTATTTGTTAGTGGTATTAAAAAATAAATTAATGTATAATAATTTCAAATATATTTAAGAGATTTATTAATGATCATTAAAATTAAAAGAATAAAAAAGTAACAAAATAAAAAACCACATGCCCATTGTAGAAACAAAACTAGAACAAGTTCTGGACTTTCTGCCACTGTGTTGGAACAGGCAGCAAGGGGAATATTAGAGAGAGAAGAAATTGTCAAGACTGATAGTTGGTGGGGGAAGGTGCAACTGGGAATAGCAGTGTGTCTTGTGACTAGCACTTCCTTCCTGGCATGGGAGTGGGAGGATCTTTGGCTTCCCAGTCTGGATAGGAGTGCCTCGATTTCTTCAGTCCGAAGAGACAGGCCCAACCAGCTCTAAAATCCAGAACTTTTCTTGTTGCTTGCTGCCTGCTGCTAAGATTTTGAAATTAAGAAAACTAGCATAGATATAGCATAGACAGGAATAAGAGAAACCCTCCACCAGCCTGTGAGGCCTGGCCTCAGCTCCAAAGCTGAGAAAGTCTCCAATATTATTTATTCCCTCTTCCCTTTTCCCTGATATCTCTCCAATCTGAACTGGTTATTAAAATTTATCTTATTTGAATATCACAGTCGGATAAGTGGACTCTCTTTCCTGGAGCATAGAGGGAGCTGAACCTCAGTTCAGTCATCCAATTACAAACATTCCTTATCCGACCCCTGCTGGGCAACCAAATTCTGGGAAAGGCCTGTCCTTCAGGAGGGTCTGTGTTTACCTGCTCTAGGGCAACTTTGGCAGCAATCCATCAAGAAGACATCCCCACAGGCTATCATAAGTAGCTCATTTCTTGGACACCCCATTTTGTTCAAAATATAGCCTCTTGGCAGAGGGCATCTCTCTCCTTTGCCTCACTGGCAGCCATATTCCCTCTCAGCCTTCAACTCCTCCATTCCCTGCTACAAACCTTCCGTAACCCCTGTTTTTTCAATCCCCCATATTTCCCTATAAATATTACACCATGGCTAATCTCCCTGTTCAAAAACCCCACTTATCACCAAGGTCTCAACCCAGGAAGCAAATAGGCTGAGACCAGCAACCCCACTGAATTTATCCCTCTGTCTACAGGAAGTACATAATGACAGGAAGTCAGTGGATTCCTGGTGTGAAGATTGGATTTAGTTCTCCCCTGATTATAACAATGAAGATACTTAGCTCTTCCTTTATTGTGAAGATTAAATTGTAATCCTCTGATTGTAACAATGAAGGTACTTAGCCCTTCTTTTATTGGAAATATTGAATTGTAATCCACAATCTATTTTTTAGATTTTATTCCCCAAAAGGAGATAACTCAGTATTTTAAGGAGATCTGCCCATTTTAGCTCAAAAAGGTGTTAAATAACTACAAAAGGTGAACTAACCAAAAAAGGTATAAGTAACCCAAAAGGTATAATCTAACAAAAGAAGGTGTGAACTAAAGAGTAAGCAGTCCTGGAGAGGAGCATCTGCTGTGATTGGTAGATGTGAAATTTAGGGGAGGTGACACAAGAGAAAAAGATCTTTAAGAGGACCAAAAGGGCAGAAGAATTGGGATTTGAGACATATTCGATTTGAGTTTTGAATTGGAGGAGGCTATGACTCAGAGGAAAGACTGGAAGATAGATCCTTGAGGAGTAACCGGAAGACAGACACCTCGACTTCTTATCATTTAGACCATCGCCGTTGGTGAGTGAAAGACTGACTTAGTGACCCCGCTTTTCTCTTCTCCTGGCTGGGGCTTAGAAATTCTAACTGATATCAGAAGAAGCCAGAGTTCTCTCTCTCTCTCATTCCTTAATATCTTCCTTCTATTGTAAATATTGTAAATAAAATACCATAAATTCCATTTACTTTAGTAATTCATTTTGCAATTTAGAAATGAAATCCCTGGTGACCACTTAATAACATATTTCAGTCTCAACCACAAAAAATTTAACACCGGGAAATGCAGTTCTTAGGGTAACAGATTTCCAATTACACAGTAGTCAAGCTATTCCTCTTTCTGCTCAGGCACCCATATAAATTACAGGTAGTTTGGGATAGAGAAATGGGAAAGAGGAGATAGACCTTTTCTACCCTAGTGCCATTATGGTCTGGGAATTTAATTATTAATAACCATTCAATTTAAAAGCTCTTTTTTTAAAATGCATGCACATATACACACATATACACAATGTGCTGTTTGTGGTATAATGGATACGAGAGCAGACATTGTAGAAGAGTCATGTGTCCAAATCTACGTGATCCTATTTAGCATTTTCTTGGCAGAAATACAGGAATGATTTGCCATTTCCTTCTCTAGCTCACTTTACAGATGAGAAAACTGAGGGAAACAGAGTTAAGTGACTTGCCTAGGGTCACACATCTAGTAAGTAGCTGAGGCTGGATTTGAACTAAGGAAGATGAAAGACCCAAAATAAGGATTTTAGAAATTCTGGACTAAAGTTCTTGGAAAGTGAAATAATGTATATTAACTCTTTTTGACCAGACCTAATTGGGCAACAGGAAGAACTATCAGTGATCAAGTCTCTTCCACCTTTCATGCTCTTTCTCGTCTACCCTCTGTAGCACAGATATGGTTACTTACACCACTTGGATGAGCAGGGAGTCACTAAGTATAATCAGACCTTACCATCTGCCCTATCACTGCATCCTAAGGTCCTCAGGGTCTTACCATCTGCCCTGTCACTTCACCCTCCACATCCTCAGGGTACTGCCATCTGGCCTGCTGATTCACTCTTGGGACACTGAACTTGGTAGGTTTATCTGCCTCAAGTCTCTCCCCACTTCTATCCTCCATTTAGGCATTAAAGGGTTTTCCTAAAACATGTCCAATTACATCAAACCCTACCCCCCACCAACTCAAAAACTCCAGTGGCTTTCCATTGTCTTCAGGAGCAAATACAAAATATTCCATTTAACATTCAAAGAACTTTATAATCTTTCCATTCTTCTAACACATTACTCTTTGACAGGTACTATTTGATCCAGTGACACTGGCCTTTTATCTGTTCCAGTAATAAAATATTCCATATCTTGGCTCCAGGCATTTTCTCTGACTGTCCCTCATGCCTGGATTGCTCTCATTCCTCCACTCTGACTTTTGACCTCCCTGATAAATACTATCTTCTTCAGGAAACTTTCAGCAAACCTGTCTTATCCTCAGTGCTTTCCCTTTTTTTTCTTCATTATTTCCTATTTATCCTATATATAGCCTTTGAAAATATTTGTTTGCATGTTATCTCTGCATTCGATTTTCTAAAAGATTTTATTTTTAATTAACAAATTTGTTTGTTACATTAAAATACTCAATTAACTCCCTCTCTCCCACCCCTCCCACCATTAGAGAAGGCATCATTTGATGAAAAGATATATAGATAAAGTTAGTCTTGCTTATTTCTATTTGTCAATTTTTTCTCTGGAGGTGGATATACATGTCGTTCTTCAAACAATATTTCTGTTGCTATATATATTGTTCTTGTGTTTCTACTAGTTTCATTCCTCATAATTTCATGTAGGTCTTTCCATGTTTTTTCCATCATTAACCTGCTAATCATATCTTACAGCATAGCAGTATTCCATTTCCCAATAGATTTTAAGCTCTTGAGGGCAGGGCTTGTTCTTTTGCCTCTTTTTTATCCCCAGTGCCTGGCCCATACTAGGAACTTAATAAATATTGGTTAATTGATTGATTTCTATTTGACTGCAACAGAATTCTCTTATATAGTGTTGGCTACCCCAGCTAGAGTATAATCTCTTTAGTAATTCATTCATAAGATGTATAGACTGCCTTTTTATATTCTTGACTTTCTTCAAGTCTTAGCTCAAGTTACACCTCCTGCATCAAGACTTTCTTCACCCTTTCAGTTGTTAGGGTTCATTTGCCTATCTGTTAAACTTTCATTTTTTTTCTTTCCATCTTCAGCATCAGCAATGTCTTACACATAGTAGGTTTTTAATTACTTATGAGATGAGTAAACCAACACATTTAAGGGGGAAGTAGATTAGATCCAAAATTTCCTCAGTGTTGAGAATTCCCAGATAGAAACTCTTTCCAATGATGCAAATTCTATAACTTAAGGTCTTAAAGAGACACCTAGGGGCAGTACAGAGTGGCTGGAACATTATAGAGAAAGAAAAAGAAAGAAAGAAAGAAAGAAAGAAAGAAAGAAAGAAAGAAAGAAAGAAAGAAAGAAAGAAAGAAAGAAAGAAAGAAAGAAAGAAAGAAAGAAAGAAAGAAAGAAAGAAAGAAAGAAAGAAAGAAAGAAAGAAAGAAAGAAAGAAAGAAAGAAAGAAAGAAAGAAAGAAAGAAGGAAAGGAAGGAAGGAAGGAAGGAAGGAAGGAAGGAAGGAAGGAAGGAAGGAAGGAAGGAAGGAAGGAAGGAAGGAAGGAAGGAAGGAAGGAAGGAAGGAAGGAAGGAAGGAAGGAAGGAAGGAAGGAAGAAAGAAAGAAAGAAAGAAAGAAAGAAAGAAAGAAAGAAAGAAAGAAAGAAAGAAAGAAAGAAAGAAAGAAAGAAAGAAAGAAAGAAAGAAAGAAAGAAAGAAAGAAAGAAAGAAAGAAAGGAAGGAAGGAAGGAAGGAAGGAAGGAAGGAAGGAAGGAAGGAAGGAAGGAAGGAAGGAAGGAAGGAAGGAAGGAAGGAAGGAAGGAAGGAAGGAAGGAAGGAGAAAGAAAAAAGAAACAAACAAACAAACAAACAAAGGAAGAAAGAAACAAAGAAAGGGGGAAGAAGAAAGGAGGGACAAAGAAGAAAGGAGGGGGAGGAAGAAAGGAGAGAGGAAAGAAAAGAAAGAGAGAGGGGGAGGGAGAGAAGGAAGAAAGGAAAGAAGAATGTTGGTATTATGCCAGATATAAACCACTTTATAAAAATTATCTCATTTCATCTTCACAACCACTCTAGGTTATTGCTATTATTTTCTCCATTTTACAATGACCAAAACTGAGATAGACAATGATTAAGGGTAAAAGAGCTAGTTAGTGTCTGAGGTGGGATTTGAACTCAGATATCCATTACTCTAGACACAACATTCCATCTAGAATTTCCAGTAAGAGGAGAAGAGGCCCCAACACAGAGTGTTGGAGGTGATCCACAGTTAACAGATATGACCTAGATAAAAATCTGTGAAAGGAAACTGAGGAACAATAAGACAGGTAGTCTCTTTTGCTAGATGTCAGTCTACTGTGGTGTACAGTAGATGGGACTGGGATTAAAGGAAAGTACAAGGGATGCTGGATATAAGGCAAGCTTGATGCTGCCCTAGAAAGTGGCTCCATTGGGAACAGGTGAGTCAAGTTGGAATCTGATTGTAGTAGTACTTTTGCCAGAACTTTCAGGGTATTTAGGAAATTTTGCAAGGGAGAATAGAGCTGGTGTATCATTGGTAAGAAGATGTAGGAAAAGGGCTGGTGCAGAGACTGGAAGGAGGTCTCAGTTATGGCAGGTTCACACAAGCCTTAGTAGTTACATGTGCTTCTGTTTGAATTTCCCCTTGGAAATGATATTAGGGGAATTAGGACCTTACTTAGCAGCCATGGAACTCTGAGTTGGCTAAGGGCATAATTGGGCTAAGATCTTGAGTTTTAGGTTATTCACAAGATTGGCTAGCACTCCTGACACTGTCCAATACAGTGCCTGGCATACAGAAAGGACTTAATGCTTGCTGACTGACTAATAACAGGACCAAATACATTTTAAACTATTAATAAATATGAAGTAATTTAAGCAGAAAGATAAGCAGCAAGGAAAGGCCTAAATTTAATTATACCAAGTAGAAATAACTTCTTGTAAAGTGTTTTCTCTTCAGTGTTTCTCAACTATGTAAAAATATTCGCTGTGGTTTCTTTTTGAAAGCACTATCTCTGTATCTGTCTATCTCACTAAAAAGGCTAAAAAGTCAGGATTTGATAGCAGGAGCTATGACTAGATGAAAATATTCTCTCTCATTTTCAAGACTTGCAAATATTTTCCAAAGTGATTTCAATAATCAGCTTTATCTTTTCATAATTGCATTTGTGGGAAATGAAGACTACAGCTTTTGCCAAGTGATTTTAATTAAATCACAGTTAATCAGATGTACAGTTGTATTGTCTAAATTTGGATCAGCTATGTCAAGAATACAGTACATCTGTACTGTTAAAGAGATAAACTCCATCCCCTTGGCTTTGCCAAAGACTGTTTCATTTCTTTCAGCTCTGCCTGGTTTCCTTTGTGACATTATTACTTATATTAAACGTGATAAAGTTCATCAAATCTATTAAAAAAAGAAAGGTATAAAAGATTAGCCAAATTTGCATCTTTCCTTTTGTCTCTTGTAGCCCTTCCTTAGAAAATAAGAAAAGCCCACTAGTGTCATTTGCCTTCTGATTAACAAAAACCTATGGTAATTCATAGAGAAATTGGTATTTGTATATTGTACTTATGGATCCCTCCCTGATAGTTTGATAATGTTTATAATTAATCCTATTGATAAAGGTTTATTCATTAGGCTTTTATCATTATTGGGGAATTTAAGGAGAAGGGAAATAGATGTCTTCAAAGAAGAGTTGATGGTGACTCATCAGATGTAGTAGGAATTCATCTTTGATACCAATTGAATTGGAAAGCCAATTGAGTTTTCTTCCAATGCTGAGATTGTGTAAGAATACCACCCACCACATTGACCATGTTCTGATTTGTATTCCATATTGGCAGTGGGATACACTGGCTTTAGGATTAGAAAAATACAAGCTGTGTGGCCATGGACAAATCGTGACCTCAGAGTGCCCTGTGTAACTCTTGAAGAGATCTTCAGTCTGTTCAATCTTCACCAGTTGGTCAGTGAGCCCTCATTTGTCAAGCACTTACTTTGTTCAAGGCACTGTGCCAAGACCTAGGAATGCAACAAAAGGCAAAAAATGTGCTCCCTACCCTGAAGGAGCTCACCTTCTAGTGGGGAACTCCACATCAAGAATCCCCAGCCAGGATGATACCAGAGGCCGTCCCTCTTCACAAAAGGGAGACAGGATTATACTCATTGATGTGCATGCAACTTTTTAACCTATTAGATAACCCCAAAGGTGCACGCTACAAGAACAACAACCACAAACATTTATTAAGCCTTTACTAAGTGTCAGGCACTTTGCTTAGCTCTGCGGATACTAAGAAAGGGAACAGCAGTACCTGCCCTCAAGGAACTCACATTTAAATGGGATAAATAATGTGTAAGCAATCATGTGACTACAAGATATTGACAGAATAAAATTAAGGTGGGTACTAAGCAAATGGTGGAACTGAGAAGTACTTCCTGCAGAAGATGGAACATTAGCTGGGAGTTGAAAGAAGCTGGGATACAGGATCAAAAAGGGTGAGCATTCTGGAGATGGAGGACAGCTAGTAAATACCATGGAGTTGATAGGTGGAATGTCTCATTCTAGGCACAAGGAGACCAATGTCATTAAATCATAACTGTTTGTGGAGTGGAAGAAAGTGGAAGAAAACTGGAAAGGTAGCAGGGGGCCAGGTTATATAAAAGGCTTTAAAAGTCAAACAAAGGGCTCTAGATTTTGCCCTAGAAGCAATAGGAAGTTGCTGGAATTTATTGAATAGGGAAAGGGTGGCATGATGAGCCCCAGAAGTTTTTTTTTTCTTAAAACCCTTTCCCTTTTGTCTTAATACCAATTCTAAGACAGAAGAGTAGCAAGGGCTAGGCAATCAAGAACCCAGGTGCTCCTGATTCCAGGTCTGTGCTATTCTAGCTGCCCTTGACATCTAACCTTTAAGATTACTTTGGTAGGTGAGTAGAGGATAAACTGAAGTGGGGAGAGTCTTGAGAAAGGGAGACCAACCAGTATGCAGTTGAGTGTGGAGGCAATGTCAGAACAGAGAAGTGGAAATGTAGAAGAAATATTATCCAGTCAGAATGAGTAAATGGTGCATAATATCTTTTGTCCAAGAGAAATATCCAATAAAACAAAGCATTTGAGACTCACAAGAATGACACATTTTTGCCATTAAAATTAAATATGTCATAGCATTATTGAGGGAAATCAAATAAATTAATTTGTGTGAAAGCACTTTGATAAGGATAAAGTGCTATAAAACATTTGCATGTGATTATTTTCCTTTTTGCATTAGAAAGATATGGATATTAGTCATGTCATTGAATAGTTCTTGTCAGAAGGAATCAGTGAAAGAATATTGTTTGATTTTGTTTTGCATTGATTATTTCCCTCTACTTGTACCTAAAATAGATGCTTCCATCTTAACTTTTCCATGATTTTGTTTTTTGGCCATGTTGATATTCAGAGTATTGAGTTTGGTGTGGTCTAAAAATCCCAAATATTGCCTTGAAGTGCTTGCAAATCCATTCTTGGGAAAAAAGTCAACTCTATGAACATCTTTCTTTTCACATCTTTACAGTGGCTGAAAGGGATGTGCTATTGGGGGGGAAAAAATAGCCCTCCTTGACTGCCAAAAGTCTCTTCTGTATTGTAAAAAAAAAAAAAATTTTAATTGCATTCACTGATGACAAGTGTGGGCGTGTTTGGCAGACAAGGGGAAAGGACTTTACTGGTGTATCTGCTTCTCAAAAATGCTTCTCCGTTCTGCTAACACTTTCCCTCTTCATGTCATCGAAAATAATTTTTTACTGATTATGTTGACACCAGCACAACGCCAGAATTTTTCTTACATCTCAGATGTAACTGTCTATCATGAATTGGATTCCAGTCTTTTTTTTTTAATACTGCATATATGTTTTTTTAAGCCCCTTCTTTTTGGAAAACCAAGCAAATAAAGTACAAGTTCTCTCTACTTAATGTTGATAGGTTCCTAGTTATGGAAGACCGAAGTAACATCTTCACCATCTGGGTACTGAAAACACAAATCTTCCTGATTCATTCAGACCGTCTAAGTCACCTGGCCACATCCTCTTCTTGCATAAATTGTCAGTCTGAATTAACCTTTGCTGAGGTCACTAGGTATAATTTTAAATGATTCTGTCAAACTACTCCCATCATCAATTCTATCTCATTGCGGTGAGTTCCACAATTTTCCTTTTCTTTAGGCAGTAGGCATTATTACTAAAAATGATGTCACCCCAAATCTATTTTCCCAGAATAACTCCTCTCATTTTGTTGTTTTCTTAGGTGAGACAGTGAAATCCTCCACTTGAAGCTCACAGCCTAGAATTTCTGTAGTTTCTACAAACATGTTCCTGATAGGACTGTTGGACAAATAACTTACAGAAGACTTCTGTAAGAAACGATAGCAGAAAAGGGAAGCTAACAATTAGGAGAGCTTATTTTGCCTTCATGGACCACCAGTGCTGACTTTGTTTGCCTCTCCACAGTATAGCAAGAGGAAAGGCAGGAAGATAAATGTGAGACAGGGTGAATATGGAGTACCAAGAAAGGTGACAAAGAAGCAAAGTCTTCTGGAGAAAAAGGCAACATGGCAACAGGAAAGAAGATTACATAAACAAAAGGGTGGCTGGCAAAGATTGTGTCAAGCCTGCACATTGAATTGTATACATCTATAGTGATGATTAGCATTAATGTAATGCACTAAAGCCACTGTGTGGTATCAACAGCAATCAGAATTACAGATTCATATAACACTTTAAAATATGTCAAATATTTTATGTGCCTTATCTCATTTTAGCCTTACAACAGCCCTGCGAGGTGGGACATGCAAGTATTAACTTTTTTTAAAATATGGAAATGTAGGAAAGACCTCCTTGAAATTATAGAGTGAAAGCGAACATTATATACAGCAACAGAAATGTAGTTTAAAGAATGATCTGCGTATGTCTGCCTCCAGAGAAAGAACTGACAAATGGAAGCAAACAAGATATAGTTTAGATCTATAATTTATATATTCACATATAAACTACATCTTTCTTAATTCCAACTATATCTTGCTTGTTTCCATATATATATATATATACTTTATCTTGTTTGTCTCCATATATATAAACTATATCTTGCTTGTTTCCACATATATATGTCAAGTTATCCCCTCTATATAGTATAAGGAGGGGAGGGAAGAAAAGAGTTACCTGAGAATTTTAAAGTAGCAAACAAATTTTAAAAATTTTTAAAAAATTTAAAAATTTTAATCCCAATATTATAAATTATAAGATCATAAATCTAGATCTAGAAAAGACTTCATATGCCCTCAAGTTTATCCTCCTTTTTTTTGTATGGATGAGGACCCAGAAATGTGAAGGTGGTGATACCTAATGTCACAAAAGTAATAAATATCAGGGGGAGACTTGAATTCAGGTTCTCTGACTCAGAGGCAGCAAGATAGTGCCATGGATAGAGCACCAGGTCTTGAGTAAGGAAAACCTGAGTCTAAATTCATCTATCCTCAGATATTTGCTAGCTGTTTGACTGTGAGCAAGTCACTTAACCCTACTTGCCTCAGTTTCCTCATCTGCAAAATAAGCTAGAGAAGAAAATGGTTGACCATTCCAGTATCTTTGTCAAGAAAACCCCAAATAAGAGAGAAAGAGTTAGACACAACTGAAATGACTGAACAATTTCTGACTCAAGAGCTAGTTTCTTTCCCTTGTTTCATGCTATTTCAAGGTTTAGAGGGGTTATGTGACTTGCCTAGGACTCCACTATTAATTGTACAAATCAGGTTTGAACCCAACACTAAGTGAGTTTTTTTTCCACTTGTAAAATTTTTCTATATTTTCTACATCCTACATTTCTACACTAACACATATGTCTAGTATATTTACTAAACTCTATTATGTGCCTAGTACTGTACTAAGCAGTAGATGTAAAAATACAGAGAATTAAACCATCTCTCTTCCCAAGGGTCTTAATCAATTGTATTATGCTTTGCTGAGAAAAGAAAGTCCTAAATGAACTAGAGACTCCATTACTGGGCTTATAATCCCAAGGAAGTCATTGAAAAGAAGAAAATGTACATATACACCCTAATATTTATAGCAGCACTTTTTATGATAGCAAAGAATTGGAAACAAAGAAAATGCCCATTGATTGAGCAATGACTGAACAGATTGTGAGTACATGAATGTTATAGAATTGTAAGAAATGAAGTAGGAAGAATACAGGGAAATATAGAGAGGTCTATAAGAACTGATGCAGAGAAAAGTAACACGTAGAAACAATATAAACAAAAACTACAATGATGTAAATGGAAAGAATGACACACCAAAAGAACTAAAATTTAATTAACAAAATTAGAAGACTAAAGCAGAGCTCAAGGAAGAGATATAAAAGCATCAACTCTTCCCCTCATGGAGGTGGGAGACCCACAGGTGATACACGTTTGCACGTATTTTCAGACATTTTCAATGTGTTGATCAGGTTGTGTTGGTTTTTTTCCACTTTAAAAGAAAATATCATTTGTTTTATGGGAGAACTTTCTGAAAGGGGGAAGGAGAAGGATACCTGGAATAATTAAAATGGTGTAAGAAAGAGAAGATATCAATAAAAACTTATTAAACAAAAAAAAAAACAAAGTCATAACCACCCGTCATTCAATGAAACATTATATTGTCAATTCATTACTACATAAACGTTGTGAGGGTAATGTTTTAGAAATACCAAACACCTGGCTCTGCTCTATAGTCCATGAATTCTTTAACACTTTTTATGTCTCTCTTTGAGAGAATAGATGCATAAAAATAAAACATATAATATTAAAAAGGAAAAAATTATATTGAGACATAATTATAAAAATATTTTTAAACACATTCAAAGACCCCAGGTTAATGGAGAATTACATACATGTTCAGAGCCATTGGCAAAGCAGTCTCACACTAGGAATTCTGGAAGTCAGCAAGGGGACATAGGGTAAAGAAGAGGACGAAGTGTGCCTTATTAGGGAAAGATTTTGGAAAAGGTTTGGATCTGGATTTTGAAAACAATTATCATTGATTAAGAAGAAAAAAGCAAATGTCCTAGGTTATGGAAATGAAGTAACAAAAACATGGAAGAGTCAGGATGCAAACTATGTGGAAAAAAATGATAAACCCAAATGGAGCAGCTGGCCTATGTTTCAGAATAATGAGATATAAATGATTACTGAGCCTCTATTATATGCTTTGGGGAATTTCTTAGCCTGGCTTCTGGGTGAACCCAACCAATCAATCAATAAAACATTTATCAAGCCTTGACTACATCACAGACACTGTGCCAAAAACTGAAGAGACTAAAAGAAGCAAAAGACAGTCCCTGCCCTCAAGGAGCTTACAATCTCATGAAAGAGACAACTATATATAAATATATATGTTTATGTAAAATATTTATATATTTATTTATGAATATAGATTTACATATTTGTTTATGTAAATGTATTCATATATTTATATATACATATATATACAAAGTTATATACAGACTAAACAGGAAATGATAAACAGAGGGAAGGCATTAGAATTAAAAGGGATTGAGAGATTTTAGTTAGAATTTAAATGAAGCCAGGGAGGTCAGTAATCAGAGCAGAGCAGGAAGGCTTTCCAGATTATATATGCTTTTTATATATTTACTAGCATGTTGTCTCCCCCATTAGTTGATAATCTATTTAAGGACAGGGGCCAAGAAAATTAATAAATGTTGATTGCTTGATTGACAAGAAGCAGTCTTACAACAGTGGACAAAATCATCTGCTTTATCCTGTCCTTTCATAGTTTATTATATTGCATTTTTCTTTCATGGGATCAATACTATATGAGACTGAACAAGATGCAAAGTGCAAAACAAGGTCTAGTCCATCAAAAAAGACTACAATGTGATTAGGATTTCTTATATTAAAAGCATAAAATATTCTTATATAATATTTGTTAATATAATATAATGTTTGTTATCATGGGCAACAAGAAATAGGAGGGTCAAGGGCAGTAGAATAAGAGAATAAAAATAGTTATTTTGCCCTGCTTGAAAGTGAGCAGAACCAGAAGAATAATTTATACTATGACATCAACACTACAAAAATGAACAAATTTGAGTATTTTTATAAATTTATGAAGATTAAAAGGAGCAGAACTTAGAGAACAATTTATCTGACAACAGTATTATGAAAACAAACTTTGCAAGCTATAAGAATTATGATCAATACAATGATCATCCATGCTTCGAGATGATGGAACACGCTATGCTTTATAGAGAGGTGATTGATTTAGAGTAAAAAATGATGCACACATCCAGACACAAGACAAATATATATTAGCTATAGGATATGGGCAGCTAGTTGGTGCAGTCCTAGAGTCCTAACTAAAGTTAGAAAAACCTTAGTTCAAATCCAGCTACTAGTATGTGACTATTCATTTAACCCGGTTTGCCTCAATTTCCTCATCTATAAAACAAGCTAGAGAAGGAAATGGCAAACTGCTCCAGTGTCTTTGCCATGAAGACCCCAATTAGGATTGCAAAGAGTTAGACACAACTGAAATAAGTGAACAACAACAAATATGTGCGTGGCTACATATATGTAGGCATATATGTGTATGTATTTATAAATATGTTTTTGCATGTAACCATTGGGAGAATTTGTCTTTGTCTTATTAGTCTATGCATCATTATTATACATTTTTGTCCCAAAAATAATAGGCAAGGGAGGGAATGGATTTATATTAATTAAAAAAAATTAAAAGGTAGCCATTACTAGAAATGTGAAATATTGCTTGCAATTTCAGACAAGGTCACTATCATTAGTTTTACTCATCATTTAAAAATATTTTTATAACAAATATTTCACAAAAAAGGAATAATCTGTAAGTGTATGTAATATTAAAACAATATATTTCAGTAAAACCAAAAGTGACAAAAAGATTCACTACTTCTTTGCTTCATTGGTAATCTAATGTGTCTTGTTCAGAATGAAGCCTTCCCTACACTTTCCATGGAAATATTTTCTCTTCTCCTGTCACTTCCATTAAGATAAAGTAATTGTCAGATTCAATAAGTATCTATTAGTTGTCTACTGAATGCCAAACTGTGCTAGAGTTAAGCATTGGGGAGGAAAAAAGGAAAAGAACTCAGTCCCTACCCTCAAGGAACTTACATTCTACTGCATGGGAGAGATACATCATGTGGACAAGGATGCTAGTAATTCTGGCATGAAAATAAATATTCAAGAGAGCTTGAAGAGGGATAAAGCAAGTAAATAAGGAGGGAATCAGGGTAGGTTTTATAGAGGTAGTAGTACCTGAGCTGAATGGAGAAAGGCAAGAATTTTGAGATGTGGAGGTGAGAAAACTGTGTATTACAAGAATAAGGAACTATCTGTGCAAAATCTCAGAGGTGGGAGATGGGATATGAATTTGAAACAATTAGTCATCCAGTTTGGCTACCATGTGAGGCAGGATAAAATAAAGCTAGAATGGGAGTCAGGAGTCACATTACAAATGATCTTGAAAATAGACTTATAAGTTTGCATTTTATCTCAGAGGCAATGGGGAGATGTTAAAAGTTTTTGAGTAAAGTAATGGCATGATTGAATCTGTAGCTTAAGGGGATATATCAGAAGCTGTGGGGAAGAAAACATGGAAAGAAAAAAAAAGAATTCAGGAAGATTAATTAGAATACTATTAAAATAGTCCCAGATGAAAGATGATGAGAGCCTGAACTTGGGTTGGGGCCATGTGAGTGAAGAGAAGGAATTAGTTTGGAGCCTCTGTGGAAGAAAAAATAACAAAATTAGTCACGAGAAGAGTCAAAGATACTTGAAGATATATGTTTGGGTGGCCAGGAGCAACAGAAATTGGGAAGTTCAGAGAAGGGGAAGTTTAGTGTAAGATGGAGACATAATGAGTCAAATTGTGGACATTATGATTTTACGATGCCCACGAGACAACAAGGTAGAGATATCCAACATGTAGTTAATGATAAGGTTCAGCCTAGAGTCTGTATATATAGGTTTGGAAGTCATCTCAATAGGCATGATAGTTCAACCCATGAGAGCTGATATTTCCAGAGGATTTAGCATAAAGAGAGAAGAAAGGAGGACCCAGGACTTATTCACGAGGAATGCCTATATTAAGGAGGTGAGAAGCAGAAGTAGGAAAAAAAGCCTCAGTAGGCTTTTACAACCAGTTAAGTAGAACTTTTGATCCCGCTCAGGTGAGGATCTCAGTGAGATTACAAAGCATTCTGGGAGCCAGAGCAAGGACTTCTGGGGTTTGAAGTCCAGAGTTCAAATCTCCATTTTTACAGGGGTGAGAAATGGATGATGTTCTGAGGAGCTTTTAGAAAGGAAGAATGATAACTAAGTGAGTGATATCACAGAAACCAAAAGAAGTAAAGAATATAATAATAGTAGCTAGCATATATAAAGTACTTTAGAGTTTTGCAAAGCATTTTATAATATGTTAACAAATTTTAGTTCAGCAAAATGATACAATAGAGTGCTCAACCTGGAACTCAGGAAGACCAGGGTTCAAATATAGTCTGAGGAATTTACCCTCTGTGTGACCCTGAACAAGTCACTTTTATTTGCCTCCGTTTTATCATCTGTAAAATGAGCTGGAGAAGGAAATCACAAACCACTCCAATAGCTTTGCCAAGAAAACCTAAAATGGAGTCATGGGGAGTCTGAAATGACTGAATAAAAACTAATTTTATCTTTACAGCTTTGGAAAGGAGTTTTGTTGTGTTTCCATTTTCCAGGGAACTAGAAGAGGAAGGAATGTTTTGTACAGAGATATGATTCCTGTAGACCACGTCAAACTCACACATGGGACAAACAAGACACACCTAGAAGATAGCCCATAAATTGAGTTTGTACAGAGCCTTGTGCCATGCCTGGTTTCTAAAACTCTACTTCAAGCTGATGTCCGAGATTCTAGTCTTTTAGGAGTTATATGCAACAACAAAAAAACCAACTCCTCTCTCCATTTCTGACTCTCCAATAACTTCGTCTCTTTCTGAGCTGGAAAGAAATACTACTCGCAAGCCTTTAGTGAAAGGCTCCCCTTGCAAGGTAGCCATCCGAGTCTTGCTGGAACAACTGTTCCATATGGCTGGTGTCTGAGTCCTTGAGGAGGGATTCACTAAACCTTTGCTGAATCTGTGGTCCTTTTAGGGCTTGGCCTTGAATGTTACCAGCATCTAATCAGTTTGGTTAGGAGACGAAGAAGATGTATGCCCACATAATCAAAGAAGGAAAGAGCTGGGCATAGCAATGTTCTTTCCTTCCCACCTCCTCATCTTACCTATCCACAGGCTTGTTTGTACAGAAATGGCTGATTTGACAAGCCTAATTCCTTTCTCCACACACCCCCACTTTCTTCAGTCCTTCTCTCCCTATCCCTGAATCATGTTGGACTTTCTCCTTTACCAAACTAATAATTAAAAATTAAAAATAATAATATTTAAAGGCAGGTAGATAGCATAGTAGAGAGAATACCACTCCTGGGGTCAGGAGGACCTGGCTCCAAATTTGACCTGAGACACTTCCTACCTGGGTGACCCTGAGCAAGCCATTACACCCCAAATGCCTAGCCCTTAGTGCTCTTCTGCCTTAGAATTGATGCTTAGTAGAAGGGAAGGGTATTTTTAAAAATACCATTATATAGCACACTATAGATTTGTAAGGCACTAAAAATGTATATTTTTTCAGTCATACATCGATGAGGTAGATATTATTTTTTTTCATTTTACAGATAAAGAAAAGCTGAGAGTTAAGGAACATTTAGTCACCCAGTCAGAAAGTGACGGAGGCAGAATTTGAAGTCTGGTCTTTCTATTTCCAACATTCTATCTATCCACCATACCCTCTAGCTGCCTGATAAAATAAGAAAATTATTAGAATGATGTGTCTCTTTCCGGTTCACTTCCTTGACATTTAAAACAAAACACTGGGTAGAAGTAGGAGACCTAAAATCTACTTCCATTAATTAACCAAGTGACCTTGGACTAGTTATTTGTTCATTTGTAAAATGAGGATGTCAGACTAGTTAACCAGTGTTGTCCCTTTCACATTCTGCAATTCTGTGGCCTGAAGCAATAAAAATGACAACCCTACCTAAATTAATTTACTTATTAAGGACCATCCCAATCAAGCTACCAAACAATTATTTTATAGAACTAGAAAAAAATAATGACAAAATTCATCTGGAAGAACAAAAGGTCAAGAATATCAAGGGAATTAATGAAAAAAATGTGAAGGAAGGGGGCATTTCAATACCAAATCTCAAACTATACTACAAAGCAGTGATCACCAAAATAATCTGGTACTGCCTAAGGAATAGAATGGATCAATGGAGCAGATTAGATATATATAATATATAGGAGTAAATGACCTTAGCAACCTAGTGTTTGATAAATCCAAAGACCCCAGTTTTTGTGATAAGAACTTGCTATTTAACAAAAACTGCTGGGAAAATTGGAAAACGGTATGGCAGAAACTTGGTATAGACCAATATCTCACATTCTATACCAAGACAAGGTCTAAATGGATATATATGATTTAGACATAAAGAGTGATACCTTAATTAAATTAGGGGAACATTAAATAGTTTACCAGGTATATCTATGGACAAGGGAAGAATTTATGACAAACAAGAGATAGAGAATAAGATATAGAATGAATAATTTTGATTATATTAAATTAAAAAGGTTTTATACAAACCAGCATAGGCATGGCAAATTAAAAAAAAAAAAGCTAAGCCATTTTTTGGTGAACCAAAATGCTTGCTCTTTCCCATTAATTTCCCTGATAGATTAGTTCAGATTACTGAAGAAGGGATTGTTTTCATCCTTTGGGGGCTCCAAAGGGTGAAAATAAGCCCTTCTTCAGCAACTATAGAAGACTATGGAAAAAATACACATTAAAGGCTTCCCTATTTCTGCCTAAGCTAAGATTCACAGATATGAAGTAGCTACTACACATGTCAGATTTGGGCACAGATTCTATGACACTGGGAAAACCATTTAATCCTCTTTGGGTCTCAGTTCCCTCATCTTTAAAATAAGGGAACAACATGGCACAATCGAGACAGGGTCCCTATGTTCACATCCCACCTTCTGAAGCTTATTACCTGTGTGACTTTATTCAAACTCAATGGGCCTCAGTTCATTCATCTGTAAAATGAGGGAGTCAAACTAGGTGGCCCCCATAGCTCTAAGTCTATAATTCTATTATCCAGAAGTTCCATTAGAGATACACTGGATAGCTGTCACAACTGAAAAAGCCCTGAGCCTGGAGTCAAGAAGACCTGAGTTCAAATACTAACTAGACACTTCTTAGCTGAGCTGATACTGGGAAAGTAACTCAGCTTCTATTCTTCATTCACAGAATGGAAATAATAACAGCATCTACCTGCCAGGGTTGTTGTGAAGAATAAATGAAATAATATTTGTAAAGTGCTTTATAAATCTTAGAGCATCATAGAAATATTATTATTATTTATTATTATTAATACTTACCTAGAATTGAAAAAGAGCTGAGATCATCTAAATCAATTCCGTCTCAAGGATGAGGAAACCAATGGCCAGAGAGGTTGCAGCCCTTAATTTGCCTGAATGGTTATAAATGTGTATGATAGCACTTTTTTTTGTTTGTTTCTTACAGAGAAACCTTGACCAATCTTCAAATCAGAATACCAAGGTGAAAATTCATGGTTTTTTACATTGTTATTCTCAGGACTTTAATTAAAACCCTGGATTTTATTAAAATAGGGAACTCCCAAGGTGCAAACTCCCTTGTCATTTAGAGTCATATACAAAAGGGGCAGGATAAGGGGTGGATCAGAACTAAAAGAAGTGTTCACCCAGCCAATATGTGTCAGGGACAGGAATTGATGTGAAACCTTCTTAACTCCAAGGCTTGCACTCTACCCATCTATCATTCAGTCAATCAAGAAGCATTTATGGCATTATATGTCAGGCACTATGCTAGGCACTGGGTATATCCACTTACGAGAATAAAAATATTTCTTCCTATTAGTCCTACCCTGGTAACATAAGTTAGATTGTTATTTGTTGCTGTTTTATTTTTCTTTAAATTGGGTTGTTTCTGATAAGCCACCCAATCAATATGCCCAGGAAGTGGGCATTAGATCTCTAAGGTCTAAAAGGAGTGTTTCTGACTAATTAATGCTCTGTTACTCAAATCCTGTCCTTCAGATGTCAGCAGGGTCCCCTATCCCTTCCCTTGGTCAGCCAGAGACAGTTTGTCAGCCAGCCTACAGCAGCAGCCAAGTCATTTGGTTTATTCAGCCAGAGCAAGCTCCTGTGAATGGCAATGTTTGCCCTTGGGCTGCGATTTACTCTGATTGCCCAAGCTAGAGGAGAATCAAATGGCAGGAATCCAAGGGAAATGCCTGAGGCTGTTTTAATCCACTCCCGTGACCCTCTGCCCTCTAAGTCATGAGGAAACCAGTGAGCTGAGATGACACCAGAACTCCAGGGCAGTCCTTACCGCCTTGGTCTCCAGCAAAATCCAGTGGAATTCAAGACAGAAAAAGAAATCAAAATCACTAACAAATACACAATGAATAAACATACAAGTCATAGATTACAAATGGGATGAGGGGGAAAGGGGCAATGAGACATCAGACTTGTTTGTTTGTTGGCATATGGAACACCCAAGGAGGAAACTCCTTCTGCCAATGCAGAGCTGTACCTGCTTTGCAATTTATGATCTTAGAGAATTTCCTGGGGGGTTGAGAGATGAAGTGACCTTCTTAGGTCATTTAACCAGTATGTGTCAGAAGCAGGACATGGCCCCAGGTTTTCTGACTCAGTGGCTAGCTCTCTGTCTACAGTGCCATGATGCCACTCAGATTAATAAGTTTTTATAGTGTTTTGAGGCTTGTAAAGTACCTTACATAGATCATTTTCATTGATCTCACTTATTGACAGAAAGTGATGATTTTCATTTTATTTCTCCCTCTCTGATAAAATAGCTGACCTCTAAGATTTACAAAACGACCTATACTCTATCTTAATGAAACTTCACAAATGACTTGAAAAGTAAGCAGTACATGAATTATTATCCCCATTTTTCAGATGAAAAAATTATTTATGCCTATTCACACAATAAAGTAGTGTTTTAAACCCAGGTTTCACCTGAATACTAAGCCAAAATTCTCCATCTTCCCATCTTCTATAGATCCTCAAAGAAGAGAATTCTGTAATTTATTTTGTACATATTGATTTGTCTACATAATGTCTTTGAACTTAGCAATATGACTTTTAAAATAAAAAAAAGCCTTTTCAGAATTCTTTCATTTGTTTAACTGTCAGACTTTTAAATCCTGTCTCAGATGATTTTGGTGATTTACTGTTTTTAAAAAATACAATTGCAACTTCATAATGTCTGATTTTTTAATATCTAAAAGAACTGGTTTCACACTGAAACAATTCATCTATTGTCTTTCATTCTCCCTACATGAATGCCCCGTCTCCTTTATCTACTTCCAGGTATCTTATATGATCTTCTTTATTCCACTTCTCAAGAAAAAAAGTCATGTGCAGCAACCTCCTTACACACCTACCAGGAGTGCATTCATTGTCCTTGGGACCAACTACAACTTTGATTCTTCCAAGGTCGTAGTGACCTATGATTTCTCTTTAAGAATCCCATTCCTTCAAGACTCACGTGTCAACTCCTTTATTCACCTCATCTCCTCAGATGAAAGTATTCCCACATCTGATATGGGCTTTTCCTGCCTCTCCTGTATCCTAACACATTATTGTCATCTGTGTTCTTTCTAGTGGACCCATTTTGACCTACTTGCTATTTTATTCATATGAACTCCATCTACCACCCTGTGCCTTTGCCCCAATTGTCCCTTATGCTTGGCATGTTCTTCCTCGTTATTTCTATTTATTGGTCTCTCAGGTTAAAAATTATTCTAAAAGCAGCTAGGTGGCTCATTTGGTAAAGCAGTTGAAGACTCATCTTCCTGAATACAATTCTGGGCTCAGATACTTTATTAACTGTGTTATCCTGGGCATGTCACTTTATTTGCCTTAGCTTCCTCATCTATAAAATTAACTAGAGAAAGAAATGGTGAGCCACTCTTGTAACTTTGCCAAGAAAACTCCAAATGGGTCCATTGGAGAGTTGGACATGACTGGCCTGGTTTCCTCAGTTTTCTCATTTGTAAAATAAGATGGAGAAGGAAATGGCAAACTATCCCATTATCTTTGCCAAGAAAATCCCAAATGGGGTCATGGAAAGTTGGGCATGACTAAAAATGACTGAATAACATCAGCATTATCTTTGATAAGTTATTTCATGTTGCTTAAGAAGTTCTTAGTTCTGTGTTTGCTGGGTCTCAGAATATATACACATGAGTTGCCTCTCATCTTAGAATGTAAGCTACTTGAGGGTAGGTCTCAGGGAACTTAGAACAAGAATTTAATGAACTCTTGTTGAATGACTGAAATGTAGCATACAACTTTCCCCAACTCTCACCACCATGAAAAAAAGGTTCCTGAATAGGGTCTTTCTTATCTTTGTATCTCCTGGTCTGAGGAATGTTCAGAGAAGTCTAGCAGCTCTGGTGTGAGGACTTGCTAAAGTCCTCTTTTTTTGTTGTTTAAAACCTATGAAATCTTTTCTCTTTTGGGACCACAAAAGGGCTACTCATCCACCTTTTGTATCTACCCTTGGTGTCCATCTTTCAGTCACCTTTCACTTGTGGCTTCTAAAAGCTAAAGCATCCACAGCAGCCACATACCAGTAAAATTGTCTCAGCCAATAGACCACGTTGGGAGTAACCAAAAAGCCTCAAATCCATCAGTGAGTTAGGGGGATGTCTATCATACCCATGTAAAGACTTTCCCTCAGCAGAATGAATGGATGAGAACAAGCTCATTCCAAAGGCTCTGAAAGTGGCTGAAGCAGACACATTGGACCATGTAGAGCTTGGCCAGGCATCAAAGATGCTGTGGAAAGGCATGGAGAGAGAGAGGACTTGCAAGCCAGGTCATTCAAGAAACAAGGCTGGGGACCTGTCTGTCAATCAAGGAGAAGGTTCCAAATGGAATGTTCCCAGGAGGAGGAGGCAGTTGAAGCTGACCAGGGGGAGAGGAATGGATTCTCACTCTCTTGGGGTTTACTGACCAGGAGAAATGGAGAAACCTCTGCTCTCTCTCGGGGGGGGGGGGGGGGGGGGGGGGGGGGGGGGGGGACTGACCAAGACAGGAGGCAAGTCTAGCTGAAGGGGGAAGAAGCTAAGAACTATTATTATTATTTTCTGTCCCAGGCTGAAGGAACCTTGAGGGGGGCTTCTGAAATTAGGCTAAGAGACCTTGGTGGCTTTGTGAATTGAAAGAAGAAAAGAAGATTTTAAACAGTTGTCCTCCATCTCTCTGGCTGTCTTAGAGTCACAGCTGTGACTGGACTGATTTCCCAAATTCCTCTTATCCCTCATTATAGATTAGGGAAATCCTCATCCCTCTTTCCTCAGTTTCCCATCCTGTTGTTTCCCAATAAACCCCTTACCTGAGAAAGAAAAAAGAGTATCTTTATAGTCCACTCAGGGGGAGGGAGGAAGCCAAAGGCTTCAAGAAGTGGGTGGTTTAGGGAGGAAGGGAGGGAGAAAGAGGGTAGGAGAAAAAAATATTGATCCATTAGTCATCAAATAGTGATCAGTAGGCAAACCCCAGAGCATTCCCCTGTAGCAGCTTCTCTCAGTATCTCTCAAAGTACTTCTATCCCCATTGCAAATAGACAGCCCTCAGGTGTCCCCATACTAGCAGCTCTCTCTAGTCACAAGCCAGAGTATATATCAGTTACAACAACAAGAAATAGTATCAAACAGATCATCCATTTATTACAATGCCAAGGTCATCCACTGCATCGCAGACCATACCAGTTGTCCTGACTTTTGCCTTGACACTTGACTCTCTGGGAGAGAAAGGTTGACAACTTTGCCTTACTCTGCCTCATTAAATCCAATTCATGCACAAATCAAGACATCACCCATAATGTTATTGTTCCTCTTGGAAAATGAAGGATTAACAACATCCCTGTCTTAGTTCCTTGCTCTTAGTATGTGCTTAAAAAATATTGATTGTAGCTGTTCATATCCCTGCGGTATCCTTAGGACAAAGCTGTTGTTAAAGAAATGAGTTTTTGCTGTGCTAAGCAGCCTGGGTAAACAATACTTTTTCTCAGCAGCAGTTTTGTTTGACCACCTCCTATTCACTTCTGGGTTTGGTTCAGTGTCCAACAGCAAAGCCTTTTTAAGATAGATGGAGATTGATAGCTAGATCATGTAATATAATGGGCTTTTTGTTGTGGTTATTAAAGCACATTTCTCCCTACCACTGCCACTTAACTTTTTGATTTTTTTGTTATTTTTCCCCAGTGCCGATGCTGAAGTAACTTCTTTAGGAAAATTATGAATTTCACTAAAGATAGCTTTTAGTAGACAGGGGTTCAGTTAGAATCAATGCAATCTCATCTGAATTCATAAACATTTGGAGAACCTCATCACCAATAAAGAATCCAGCTTTTATCTGGACCCCAAACAGTACACGCTCCATGACACTGGGGAGCACATTAATAAGTTTATATGTTTCCCTGTTTTTACACCTTGATTAACATAAGTGGTTGAACAAAGTTTTGTCCATTTACCTAACTAGCAAAGGGTTTTGCATTATTTTAACATTCATGGAAGGTCCAACTCTGATGTCCTAGGCAAGGCATTTAACCTCTCCCTGATCTAGGCAACTGTATAAGGCTCTCTAAGGGGTAGAGAAGGTGCTGATCTTCAAAAGGAAAGGAAATTTGTCACTGGGAACTTGATACCAATAAGATTAAAGGCCTAATCCCTATCCCTATCATGAGAGACAACTTATTTGAGAAAGTTTTAGAAAATATATTTTATCATAATAAGTCAAAGGATTTTTATCAATAAACCTGGCATTCTCTGTACCTCTCCATCAATTATGTATCTAGAAATATGTGATCTGCTATAGGAGTTCCTCTGATAATATTTATATGTTTCCTACTTATGTTCTAATCAAAGTTACTTCATTATATGTATGGAGAAGAAGAAGTAAATTTAGCCTGGAAATGTAGCTAACTATGAGCCATCAGAGACTTTTTTAAGTTTTCAGGATTTTAAGAAGTATTTTACCTTGTTTGTCAGACTTGCTGGTCCACACCCATTTTGAAAGCTGTGAAAATCTAGTTATCTCATGTCTTGATATTTAATCAGTCACCAAGCTAATAGAGCATCATTAAAATGGAAACATTTAAACAGAACATATATGATTAATAAAGCAACAAATATGTCACATTCTCAAATATGGAGGTTCATTTCCATCCCCAGAACTTAAGAACCAAGCCTTTCCAAATTCATGGTTTTAGTAAGAAAGAAAAGATGCTGCTGTTGTCTGTCCCTAAAGTGTTCCTTCAACAGGTCTCAGGCTGAAGACCAGCAGTGAGTTCTTCTGAGACCCTGTCTAGCATTATCTTCTTACTCCTTTCATCAATCCAATATGCCCAGTCTTTAGTTTCTTCATATATTTCCTGATTTGGCTTGCTTAGGCAATACTTACCATTTCATCTAGCTCCTTTATCCATCCCTGGGTTCTCCTGCAATTCTAAGCTTGGACTACCTAGAACTAATTCTTAACCCAAGTTACAGTACCTATTCACCAGCTTTTCACCTGCCAAAATATGTCTTTGCTCTGCCCTACATGGTCATGACCCCAGTAGCAAACCCCATTCTTCTCCAGCTCCTTGGAGGGAAAAGATCCTTCTATAAATTTCACTGAAAAGAAAGTTGAGGTATATCTTTCTCAAACATTTCCTCATTCATTCTACATGAGCACAGGTTTCCAGTCCATTAATCCTGGGAAATGAAGAATTTTTTCCACTGTAGGATGTACCTATTACATCAGCATGTGGATTTGTAGTTGTTAATATCTTCTCTGTTGCCTTCTCACTTTAAAAAAGTATGATCTTTTCTATTCTTTTGAATGAATCAAACAACAATAATTTACTAGGTATGCCAGACACTGTTAGGTATTAATATAAAAACAAAAATGAAACCATTCTAGCCCTCTAGAAATTTTAAATTTGTAATGTGGGGATCAAGGGGGGGTGACTAGCATTCTAGGATTTGTAGTTCAGAGGGAAAAGCACAATTCTGAGAACAATTTAGATTCTTATGATCTTGGATACAAAAGGAGGATTTACACAATGTCTGGGAGTATTTTAAAAAGACACAAAGAGAGGGAAGGCTGAGAGGAAGAAGAGGGAACTACAGAATATGAGCAGCAAAAGCCATAAGAAATTCACTGCTTCTGCTCAGGACTCAAGAAACTCAATTGGAAAGAGTTGGCAACACAGGAGCAACAGATAAAAGAAGCAACTAAAAGAAAATCTGAGGTGTGGAAAAGAAAAAGGGAAGGTACCAGGCAGGACCAAGAAATCTTGCAAACAGATGATATTCCGGATGATATAGTTTTGGGAGGAATAATAAAGAAACCCAAAGGAGTACAATATGAGGGATCTTTACGCTCTCCTTAAATGGAGGTTTGGGTAGGGATTTTTGCTCAGAATTCTGAGTAAGGTCTCAAGGACAGAGAACTTATGAAGTGTGACTCCTAAGGCTGATTTAGTCCTGTAAGATGATTAGTTTCCTGGGTAGGGCATGATGGAAAAATTTCCTATTGGTCCAGGTGGAGTACAGCCAAGTAGCAAATTGTGTCAGTTTCAGCATAGATTTCTTCACATAGGAGATGGCCCATATGAATAAATGGTGATAGTAAATGGAATGTTGGGTGTGAGAAAAAGCTAATTGTCTTGGTTGACTGGAATAATAACTATATGCAGAATAGGATTCAGTAAGACTAGAAAGATAGGTAGGAGGTACACTAAAAAAATCTTAAATACCAAGTTAATTAATCTATATTTTATTTTTTAGTTTTAAGATGTTTTTCCAGATTATATCTCAGAAAAATTTTCAATCATCATTTTCTGACATTTTTTATCCCATGTTTTTTCCCTTCCTCTCAGCCTACTCCCTTACCCAAGATGTCAGTTAATGTGATATAGGCTGTATCTGTGAATCTTGAAATTTCTCAGACTTGTGAATGTCAAAAATTTCCCCATTGGGGAACTCTCCATTGGAACAATTCCCTACTGGGAACTTTCCCCATTTGGACAGTGAGAACTCTACTTGGATCAGAAATGGGAGGACCTCTACTCCACCCTTACTTAGGACTGCTTTAGGGGAGAAAACTCCTTGCTAAACAATGAAAGTACTTAAACCCATACTTATAATGAGGCAAAAAGTTCTTTAAGCCATGCCTATTTTTAGAATTAATACAATGGGGTGCTAAGTACCTATTAAAGGTCAGGCAACTTGTGAACTTACAAGGAGCAAAGAGGTGAAAACTTACTCAGAGCTTTCCTGATGTGAATTACTCAGAAGTTTTAGTCTACCCAGAAAAGGTGAGAGCAAGATGTGAATTAAGAAGGTGATAACAAAATGTGAATTAAGAAAGGTCAGTCCTTTGGAAAATGTCTACTATGATTGGTAGATGTAAGGACTTAGGGGAGGTGACATAGGAGAAATTGCCCTTTAAAAGGAGATGAAAAACTCTCTCTGGAAACAGTCAGCTGGGAAAGGCTTAATTGAAGGAGGCAGCTGGCCAAGGCTGCCTTGAAGCGTCTCTCTCTCTCTCTCTCTCTCTCTCTCTCTCTCTCTCTCTCTCTCTCTCTCTCTCTCTCTCTCTCTCTCTCTCTCTCTCGGGACTCTCTCGGGGACATTAGACACATTCAGATTCAGGAATTGAGCTGGTGGAGTCAGCTGAGATGGAGCTGGTCTGGTGTCACTAGAATCCTTGCTTAGACAGATCTTGTGGTGAGTGATAAAAGACTGACTGATCTCTCTCTCTTAAGACTCAGGTCTAGGCCATGTTGGCTCAAGGCCCTTCATACTTATTCCTTTCTTCCTCTTTCTCTCTTTCTTTGATTCCTCATTTGTATAAATTAAAATCTCTATAAAACCCAGTTGACTTGGGCATATTCATAATTGGGAAATTTCCCTGGCGACCACCTTATGTTTGATTTAAAACAAGACACTGTAGTGAAAACATATTTTCTGTGGTTGCAACTTACTCATCCACTCTTATATCTACAACAATTTAAGTCTTCCACTATTTTAATCACTACAGTTTACAACCTCAACCATTTTAACTCTTACAGTTTAATGGCATCAACTCTTTTAAATGCCACATATCTGCATTATTATATAATACCTATTTCCATGTTCATCATGTTGAGGAAGAAGATGCATATCACTTACAATAAAGGAAAAATTGATAGAGGAAATAAAGTGATGGCATTCAAACTTGATCAGTTTCTTCCCTAGTCTTTTTCATCATGGGCCCTTTGGATTTGTCCTGGATCCTTGCATTACTGATAATATTTAAGTCATTCACAACTGATCGTTGTACTTAATTGTTGTTACTGTGTACAATGGTGTCCTGGTTCTGCTTACTTCACTTAAAAAAAATTTTTTTCCCTAATTACATGTAAAAACAGTTTTTAACATTTGCTTTTTTTTAATTTTTGAGTATTGAAATCTCTCCCTCTTTCTCTTCCACCTGCCACCATCAAGATAATAAACAGTCTGATATAGATTTTAATACCCAGGTTCTTATATACTTCTTGCAAAATTTGAGAAGTGAAATGAGTCCCTCTATCCAAGTCTATGGTATCAGGAATGTCATACCTAAGAATTATGTCTTTCAGTAGAGATCTCACTACTGTGACTGTGTCATTTTTCTTAGCTGGATATGCCTCAACCCATCTTGTCAGTCTATCCACAATAACCAATGCATATTTGAATCCTTTGCCTTTAGGCATGTTTATATAGTCTATTTGTAGACTTTGGAAAGGCATATAACTTAGAAGTCTGCCTCCCAATGCTATGTTCTTAAAATGTCCTTGATTAAATTTCCTACATATGTCATGTGCCTGACAAATTCTGATGGAATTTGTTGAAATCCCTGAAGCTTTTCAGAACCGTTGTACCCCATCTAGAATGGATTGCACTCCATAATGACCTTTGGAATAAATCACATTGCATAGATGTTGGTATAATTTTCTGGGGAGAATTGATTTTCTTCCTTAAGCTACCCAGACACCTTTAACTAATCTAGCCCCTAGCTGTTTTTTCCAATGACTGAACCTCATCCCCATAGTAAGCTTTGGTAAGATCATGCTTTTCCACCAGGGAAAGATTCAGCACATGGTAGGGACCAAATCTTGCTGCATATTTTGCTGTTATATCTGCTCTTTCGTTTCCAAGGGATATCCTATCTTTACCATGAGTATATGCCTTGCAATGGATCACAGCCAACTCTTTTGGAAATACTACAGCTTTTATGTTATTAAGTTTGCTATATGCAATTGGTTTTCCAGCTGATGATATGAAACCTTTGTTCTTCCAAATAAAACCCATGGCATGTATCACTGAGAAAAGATAAATGGAATTGGTGGATATATTTGCTCTTTTGCCTTTTGCCATTTCTAAGGCTTCAAGCAAAGCTTTTAACTCGGTACCCTGAGCACTAACATGACTTGGTAATGATGCATGCCAAAGCATTTTGTCAGTATTTACTACAGCTGCCCCTGTGACCCTGTGTCCTCTATATATGTATGAGGATTCATCAGTGTATAACACGATATCAGGATCACTAAGAGGTGTGTCTTTGAGATCTTCTCTAGGCTTATACATCATTTACACCACTTGGTTACAATCATGCAGTAGTTCTCCACCCATTGGCAAATCTGGAATCATAGTAGCTGGATTCAGTGGTGCACAGCTATGAATGGTTATGTTGTCATTACCCAGTAAAATGATTTCATACTGAGATATTCTTGCATTTGTAAAAGCATGCATATTCTGTGATCATAATAGTTTTTCAATTTGATGTGCAGAATACACATGTAGCTTGCATCCTAGTACAATATCATTTGCTTTCTTTACCATGAGTGCAGTTGCAACAATGCTTCTCAGGCAATGTACCATTCCTTGTGCAACCAGGTCTAGGATAGAATTGTAAAATGCAATAGGTCTTATATTCAACCCAAAATATTGTGGCAACACCCCTGAAGCAATGCCCTTAGTTTCATGTACATGTAAGTGGAACTCCTTTTTTGTAGTTTGGTATCCCTAAAGCTGGAGCTGTTAGAATGGCTTGTTTCAACTTTGATAAAGCATGTAGATGTTCCTTAGTTAACTGCAAGAGTTCATTAATCTCACTCTTTGTCAAGTCAAACACTTTGAAATATGGGAATACCCTATAATATACTGTCTTGAGAAACCAGAAATCCCTAGGAATGCCCTGAGTTGTTTCCTGGTACTAGGGATGCCTAGCTTCTGTATATTAGCTGTCCTTTTATGTGAAATTTTCCTGGTGCCCTCTTCCAGGATAAATCCAAGATATTCTATTTTTAGGAGTACTCACTAAATTGTCTTCCTAGAGACCTTGTGTCCTCTCTTATAAAGCTCTTTTTGAATCTTTCAAGCATGTCTTTGGATTGGGTGATGCTAAAAGTAAATCATCCACATTAGTGCACCAACTTGCTGTGCTTGAAACTGATATTTGCTAGGTCCCTCAAAAGTAGTTGACAAAATATAGAAGCTGACTCACAGCATCCCTGAACAAAGCTCGTATAGCATAGCTGATTTTGTCCTCATTGGAAAGCAAAAATGTTTAGGGAGTCAGGGTACAATGGAATAGTGAAATATGCATTGCTCAGATCTATCACTGTGTACCACCAGGCATGTGGTGGAATCTGTGTGATAATATCATTTGAAAAAGGTGTCACTATATATGTTTTCTTTATAAAGTTGTTTACTGCCCTAAGATCCTGTACAATTTGCCAGCATTTGTCCAATCTGCATTTAACTTGTTTTTCTTAATAGCCAAAATTGGACTATTAAATTCAGACATGGTAGTTCTTAAAATGCTTTGTTCTAGCAAGGTGTTGATAATTGGTATTATGCCTTCTATAGCTACTTTGCTCAGTTTGTATTGAGGTATCTTAGGAGGTACACCATACTTGACTTCTGTATTTTATTTACTGGTACAGCTGATTTTATTCTACCCACATCATTCTGATGTTTAGCAAAAACCCATTGTGGCATGTCATATGGTATATCATACAATGATGTTGATGTTTGTATTTGTTCCAGTTTTTCCTCCAATTGCTCCAGATATAGCAATGAATAATGTTTTAAAGAATGTTTGGGTAAATTCAGATATATATTCCCTGATTGTTCACATTTCAGGGTTGCCCCAATCTTACATAAAAAATCTCATCCTAAAAGTTTATCTGGACATCCAGGAATTAGAAGAAATGTATGATCAATGGTGACAAGACCTAGCTTAACTATTGTGCTTTTTAGCTCTGGGACTTGCTGTATTTCCCCAGTAGCTCCAGCCATTGAAACTATGTCCCCTATAATAGTATCTCCTGGAAATCTCTTTAGGACTGATTTTGAAGCACCACTATCCACCAGAGCTTTGTATTGTTTCTTCCCCCACCATAATCCATACATATGGTTCTGTTTTTTCTATAGATATTGAATTGTCAATTTGTCATTTTGCACTATACTTCCATCCTCTGCTATTTGTATGGTTGGACCAGTTAAATTTTCTTGGTCTAATTCAATTCCTTACTGATCTCTATTTACTTTTGAGTCTATATTATCTTCTCCTTCTTTGGAATATGAATTCAAACAACAGCTATTTGTTAGTTCATATACTTTGACTTGGTCAGATGCTTCCCCTGTGAAGATTGGATTTGGCTCTCCCCTGATTGTAACAATGAAGGTACTTAGCTCTTTCTTGATTGTGAAGATTAAATTGTGATCCCATGTCTACTTTTAGATTTTAATCCCCAAAGTGTAAACATAGTACTTAAAGTTGATCTACCCATTTTGAATTTTAACCAAAAAAAGGTGTGAACACCCATTTCATACATTGAGTGGAAGGTCTGTGACCCACGTGTGAAAGAGTGGGCAGTCCTAGAATGGAGCGTTGGCTGTGATTGGTAGACATAAAATTTAGGGAAACTGACATAAGAGAAAAAGGTCTTTAAAAGTGGAAACAGAGATACACTTCAGACAGACAATCAGACTTGGAGTGAAGAGGGACACTTGGCTGTGGAACTCAATCCTGGAGGAGCTCATGTGGGAAACCTCAGACTTCTTTCCTTTTAGAAGGTCACCATGGTGAGTGTAAAGCCTGACTTCCTTCCTTGCCCTTCCTGGAAGTGTGAGCCTTCAGGAAAGGTACATCTTCTTGGAACTCCTTTCCCCTGACTAGGGCTTTAGAATTGCTACCTGGGTCAGAGGAAGCCAGAGTGCTCTCTCTCTCCCTCTCTCTCTCTCTCTCACCTTTTCTCTCTTCCTTAATATCTTCCCTCTATTGTAAAAATAAACTACTATAATTTCCATTTTACTTTAGTAATTCATTTTTTGGATTTAGAAATTAAATCCCTGGCAACCAATTAAACATTCAGTCCAACCATAAAACTAACACCCCCTCCATTTAGAAGGATTTTTTGAACCCTTGACCATCATGGCAGTTGTTGTGCCTTACATTCTAGCTGTGTTTTCAAATCTAACTGATGTTACACTTCCAATATTTTTAATATTGTTATCAATAACAATTGTATTCTTAACTCCATTCCCCTTAATATTTGAATTTTCCACGTTGTTTTGTATAGAGTGAAAAATTTCAGCTCCTGGGTTCAAGTTAGATATTTTCTCTAAGGAAGTCAGTACCAAATAGCTTTTTGAATTTCTACGTTGTCCAAGGGGGTTTTTATCCATGTCTGTGAAATTATTTACATTTTTTATAGATAAATCTGCCATAGTAACCTTAGTCTGTGCTTTTGTTTGATTATTTCATTGCAGGGAATTGAAATTTTGTTTCACTGTTTCTTCCATCAACTTATGACTATGTTTATGCAAGTTTTCATGAATTTTCCTACTCTTCATTTCAATCCCTGAACCTAATCTGCCCCCAAAGAAATTTTCTAGATATGTTTTTATCTGTTCTTTGCTTTTCTCTTGACTGGTTACTATGCACCTTCTGTATGAGTCTCCACTATCTTTTCTCATCTGTGTTATCATATTTTTAATCTGTTGGTCTATACTTGTCTCTGCTTTTCACTTAAGTTTTGATTTGTATTTTATCATAACATCTCAGAGACCCAATAAATTTAAGTACCACCCATATAATTTCTTTCCCCTTTATAGTTTTATGTTTCACTCCTGCAGGTCCCTTATTAATTGTCACACTCTGCCATTCCTTTCTGCTATGCCCTTGCTTATTTCCAAGTATCTTAAATTCCTGGCTTCATAAAGGATGTCTTCCTTTGGTCAAAGCATCCAAGTATTTGGTTTTTGCACCTGTTTTTATGGCCAATTTCATATTGTCAAGGTCCAGTGTTTCTTGTTTCAAATTGCAATGCTCACAGCACAAATTTGATTTGGATCTATAACATGTTCTCCCCTGTGTCCTGTTGCCTTTGTTGTTTTGTTCATATTTCTTTTTAAGATAATAATCTTTAATCAAGTGACCAACTTAGTAGCATAAAAAGCATTTTCTTGTTTCTCTCTGACCTCTCTGTTGCTGGTATGAGGGTCAAGAGTAAGTTTTAATAGTTTGTAAGTTCCTGGAATGTTCAATCTCCTTTTGTTTAAGAGCTTGTTCTGTATTTTTTAATTTTTGTCTTAACTACTTCTTCTCCTGCTCCTATTCTTTATGGCTGTCAAATAAATAAGTGGCTGAATCTCATAGTTCGTTAATTGTGATGTTATTATATTTAGGAAAATAATTCCTAAAGAAGTTCCTTAGATGAGAGTTACAACCCCTCAGGAATTGTCTCCTAATGTGTGCCACTGATTCTACTGAGTCCTGATTTCTACACATGATAGATTCAACTGTCTCCACAAGTCTATCTATAAAAGTGACAAGATGCTCTTCTTTTTCCTGGCTTAGCCTTTCAAATTTACTCCAAGCATTGGGCTTGGAAGAAAAGGACTTTGTTGCTTGCAGGAGGTCTTCCCTGCACTTCCTCAGGTATGTCAAACTAGTGGGGTTGGCAAAATCAAAATCTTCTCTTTCCTCCTCTGTGTGCCAACTAGTCAGGGAATTGTCCTTCCTGGTCTTTTCAATGAACTGTCTATGCTCATGGAGGCTAAATAATTTGGATAAAAGAAAATCCGAATCCTGAGAATCCAGCTCAAAAATTTTAAAGACCCTTTTTAGCTCCTTAAGTGCTCCATAAGGCTCATATATAAACTTTGGAAATCTGCATTTTATTGAATCCAACTCCTGGGTGGAAAATTGTTTGTGGATTTTGGAATGGACAACACCAGCTGAGTCAGAAATCTTAGCAATATCCCTAAGAGGAAGCATCTTTTTGGTCTCTGTATCTTTCTTAGCTTTTCCCTCTGCCCCTTTCTTATTCTGGTCCTTTGATTTCTTGTCTTTGTCTTTGTACTCATTAACTACCAGAACTGTTGTATTTTTCCCATTTCCATCTTGAGCCTGTCCTTTTAGATATTCTTCACACATCTTCCTGACCAGTTGTTCCAGGTTGGTATCTACTACTAGAATCTGGGCTGCCTTTTTAGGTGTCATGAATTTAATGATGTTTCTGATATATGTTAATGTCTGGATTGCTGTCATGGCAAATACATAGGCTTGTGTGATTATTTGCCATAGCACTGTGTTATTCATGAATGGCATAGTTGTTATGAAAGCAGTTGAATTAGCTATCATTCCAATTTAGTGCTAAGAATTGCTAAACTAATTCTCAGGTTCTTTACTGACTGGCATTTCTCCCACTCCTTGAAATATTAGAAAAGATTCCAGAATAGCCAAGATATTTGTGGACTGAAGATATCTTGATAAGATACTTTTACTTTCCTGAACTTTACAAGTACTTGGGGCAAGTGAGTGTATAAAGGATGATAGCCTGGATCCAAATGTGTGTAATAGAGCAAAACCCCCTAACTGTAGATGGAATATATTTGGGGGGGGGGAAGTTGCCATCAATAAGCCATTAGGCTTCCCATTTGGACAATAAAAAAAGACCCACTGGGTCAGTCTTCCAACTTCTTTGAGACTTTATTGGTTTTGAGATTTTTGGATGCTCAACCACATTTGGTCTCCTATAAGCAATGACTTCATGGAAGCCAAGTGCTGTTCCTATACATATTCTGTCTTCCAACTCTGCCTTTTGGAAGCCATAACTCCTTTCAGTGTTTAGCTCAAGTGTCATCTCCTTCTAGAGAACTGTCCTGATTGCTCAGGTTGTGACTCTACCATATGCAAAATCTTTGCATAGATTTTGAATATTCCTGTTTTTATCACTGAACAAGTTGAATCTACTCTCCTACATCAACCCACCCCCCAAACTCAACAGAATAGAAGCTTCTTTTAGACAAGGACTATCTTACTTTTGTATGTACTTCAACAGCACCTACCACAGGGCATGGCACATAGAGGAGCATATTCTCTATCCACCTTACATAAAGGGAAAAAATCATTAAAGTAATACCCAAATTCATTAGAAGTTTTACTTTTGGAAAAGAAATAGTTCTAACAGATTTTTGGATATTTGAAGTTCCCCATCATTACAACTGGACTAACTGGCCCAATAGATAAGAGTTTGGGATCTGGAATTAGAAAAACTGTTTTTGAATTCAAATATTACCTCTGACACTTACTAGTTGTGGGTCCCTGAGCAAGTTGCTTAACCCTATTTGCCACAGTTTCTTCATCTATAAAATGAACCAGAGAAGGAAATAGCAAACCACTCCATTATCTTTGCCAACAACCTCAAAATGGGGTCATAAAGAGTCAGACACAATGCAAAATGAATGAACAACAACAACAATCACTATGATAGCATGCTTTTGGGATATATGAGTGACCTCTTTCCTAAACTCAACCATTTTCTCCTTCTATTGAGACTGTCTGTAGTATATCGATCTGTAGTTGTAGTACAACAGCCATACTGCTTTTGTTTCCCCCTCCATTCATCCTTCCACAGATGTTCTCTGGGAACATGTTTCATGGATTTTTCTCATGACTCTATCTTTTTTTTTTAATATGAAATGTTTCTCCACCATTACTTCAACCTCTTCTATTCTTTTTTGAATAAAGCAGTCCCTTCTGGAGTATTACTGGATCAGGATTAACATTCTATAAAATCTCAATGATGCCAGGGAAGTCAAATTTGTCTTCTTATTTTAAATTGTCTAGTTTACTCTATTACTCCTACTTTGTTCATTTCTATATAAACATTTGAAGCCGTTGGTTTTATTGCTGATTCTTTTCTTGATTTTTGTCTTCTGTGAATGTGTCCTTTCATCTGTTATTCTTTCTTTGTTTAATCTACTACTCTATAGGACAAGGTTTGAGGGAGTTACCCCCCCTTATTATTTTATTTATAGCTCTCAATTATATTTGCAAAGCTCCAAGAACATATGTGGTTACACATCATTTCCTGGAGAATAAGAAGTTGCTTTCTCCCCTCCATAGAAAGAGCCTTACAACTCCTTGTAAGCCAGGGAAAACTAATTTAGTCATACAATCCCAGACCCATAGGATGCATCTATGCCAAGGCTAATAAATTCAGAGACTGAAAAGACTTTTCTGCATCACCCCCACCTTTTGGGGGGTTAGGGGTAATCTGCCTAATTCTCATTCAACATTCTTGATTGGGCAGGTTAGAAAATACCTCATTTCACTGGTCTTGAGTCTATTCTATCTTCCCCTCTGAATACCAGGACAGTCTCCCATAGGTTCCAAATGGCTTTTTGTCTAAAACTTTAGATAAGTTTGAGTCCTTTACCAGAGTGAGAAAACTGTTATATGGTTCTACATTCAAGTCACTCCACTGTGCCCTGCCCTTCCCTGGAGGCTATGGAGGCCACACACCAAGATGTTCTTTGTTGGTGCCTATTTTTTCCCTTTTCATGAGGAGTAATAAAGATTTGTTCAGTGTTATTCCTATGTGCCCCAGTTGCCCATCACCTACATTTAAATTACTATTTACCTTCCTATATTTGGTGATTATCTTCCCTCTCATCTCTGTTTCATGTTCTTTTACCCTCTTACCTGCTACAATTTAGAATTTCCCTCTGCCTCTTGCCATTGTTTCCTCCCCTGTGTTTTTTCCTTGAATCATTCTGTTCTGTCAAGAAATACTTCATTCTCTAGAATTACTCCCAAGGAGAAGAGAAGTATTCCTTGGGTCCTTTTACTGGCTCATCTAGGAAGGTGACCACTTGGCAATTTATACACACACAGATGCTACTTGATCCTGGCAGAAATACAAACAGGCCATATATTCTCTGTGGGCTCCTTCAAAATCTTTACCCTCCAGGCTTGTTAAACAATCTGAAAGGCTGAGTCTCCTCAGTCCTCTGTCTACTTTCTGGTATGGCTAACTGGCTTTGACTATTTGGAGAGTGGCCATTCTGAGCAAAGCTTCATTAATTTAAAACACCCTTCCCTGCCCTTACTTTAGATAATGGATTCTGCCTCTATGGCTTTAATTGTAAGGGAAGGTATTCTTGTCATCCCCTATGATATAAGCAAACAAAAGTTGATCCATAAGAAGAAATATTATTACCTAGAATTCTGATAAGCAGGGAGCATATTTAAAAAGGTCATTTAAAAAAAGTTTTAGTAAACTGGTCTTTACTGATTTTAGAATCACTACACATATGAACACAAATTTGTCTCAAAGCACCATAAAATTATTATCAAGGTATATTGCGATAATGACTACAACTGATCTCCTAAACCTACTATAGTTAGTTAACACTTCCATTCTCCCCTTCCAATGTGTGTCCAAGCATTGCTTCTTAAGTAGTCATATTGATCTCATTGATTAATACTCCCCATAGAAATAATGAAAAAAAATGATTTCTTCTTCAAAACCTCTGTTATAACTAAAATGCCCAGAACTGTGTATATTCTTTTTAACATCATTGAACTCTATATGATTTTCTTAGCTAGCACTTGTGAGTTTATGATTGCATCTGTAGATGGAAATCAGGTGTGGAAATCCATTAAGATGCTTTGCAACAGAGGAAACTTTACTCTTATTGAACTTTCATGTCCTTTCTTCCCTAATTAAAGTCTGAGCAATATCATAAGAGCACTTTGCCACAGAGATAGAATGACTAGGACTATGGGTCATATTCCTTCTAACAGGGCATGCATTTTACCTGAATGGCAAATAAGAGCATTTCTTGCTTCTCTGACACATGTTCAAAGAGAAACTTGTTTTCTATTAAGGGAGGAGAAAAAGAATAAGGTTCATTTTACTGGTAGTCAGCTATTGATTATATATAGTAATGGAGGAATATATATAAAATCTATTGATGAGACAGTTTAATCGTGACCACCCTTGTTTTCCAAGGTTAGTATTGCCAATAAGAATTTCCATTTGACTGATGATATGAGTGTATCTGACTTCAAAACCTTTCTCTAGTCTCTTCTTTGTTGGAGAGCCAGTTGTTAAATATTTACCTACATACTACTAAATATGGCTATATACTATGGGATCTAGAAGTAACCCTGAGGGGCTAGGGGTTCCTGGTTGGTTAATTTTTTTTGTCATCCTTTATATTGGAAGAGAACTAAAATAATAATACAGGTGAAGTTGCACAGAGTCATCAACCTTACCCTTTTTTCCAAGAGACAAAATCCTTTTTTCTCAAATATATAGATAACCAAGTCAAATATATAAGAATACAAAGCATTCCCCAATTGAAAAATGATCAAAGAATATGAATGGACCATTCTCAGAGGAAGAAATTAGAACTATCCCTGGTCATATGAAAAAATGCTCCAAATCTAGTGCCTTCCTTCTAATTCTTTCCTATTAATCCTATATATAGCTTGGTTATCTATAATATATATATATAATATATATATATATTATATATATATATTTGTTTGATTCCCAATTAAATTGTGAAATCCTTAAGAGTAATGACTATATTTTGCCCCTTTTTGTATCCTTATCACTGAGGATAGTACCTGATACATCGTAGATTCCCTATAAATGTGTGTTGACTGATTATCCTGAAAAAAAGGGAAAACTATTTAAAAGGGCATAGCACATTTTATAGACTATTACTCTATGACCTTAGGCAAGTTGCTTCACAGCCCTAAGCCTTAATTGTCTCATTCTCATCTCTCATCACAGGACTGAGAGTCCAATTTGACCCTATCATTTTAAGATGAAGAAATTGAGACCAAGACAGGTAAACTGAGCTACGAAGTAGGAGAGCTAGATTTAAAAACTAGGTTACAAACCCAGCACTATTCCTCTTATGTCAACTTCAAACCTTACAATTCTATGATTGCAGTTTACTTCTCTAACAAAAGGAACCCAGGAAATGTAATGCCAAGATTGTCCCCTCTATACTCTCCTTTTACTCTCTGGACTTAGAGAATGTAATGGAAATGCCTTTATTGTTTACTATGTAATAAATACAGTGCTAAAAGCTAGAAATACAAACAGAGACCTAACAGTACCTGACTTGTAATGAGTTTATATTCTAATCAGAGTACAAGAAAAAACTAGCTTATGATTCTGTGTCAAATCTTTTGACCCTATTTCTAAGAGCTTAGCTTTCAGTAAATGTATAGAAACAATTAGTGACTGTTTTAGCACATGTCCACTCTTTTACTCCCACTACAGGTTTTATTGTCCATCTTCTCTCTCAAGTCATTTAACCTATTTGCCTCAGTTTCCTCAATTGCAAAATGGAAATAATTATAGCACCCGCCTTTCAAGGTTGTTCTGAACATCAAGAGGTTAGCTCATTACTAGGTTACTCACTTTGTAATAGGAGTTCTGTTGTTTTTCAGTCATTTTCAGTTGTGTCCAACTCTTTATGACCCTATTTGGAGTTTTCTTGGCAAAGACATAGGAGTGGTTTTCCATTTCCTTCCCCAGCTCATTTTATGAATGGGGAACCAAAGCAAACAGGGTTAGGTGACTTACCCAGGGTCACAGAATTTGTCTGAAGATGGATTTGAACTCATGAAAAGGAGTCTTCCTGACTTCAGACCCAGCACTCTATACTCTGAGTCACCTATACAGGAGCTATATAAATACTTATTCCCTTCTCTCTTCTCTTCCACCCCTTCATTCTATATCAAAGGATACTGATGGCTTGCTAAATTATGTCTCATCTCAGTAGGCAGCTTTAGATTTGGGAGAGTGGTATCTTTCATTAGCATTTGATTAAAGCTGAATTTATTAAGATTCCCCCACATAGCAACAGGTTATTAATAGAACAAAATTGTCATACTAGGTGCTTTATTGGCAGCTTTTGATCAGTCAAGAGTAAGAATTTTTAGGTTCATCAATAACTGTACTTAATGTCTGTGCAGTTGGTGTTTTTCAACTTAGATCAGAATTGGTAGGAGCCATGTAGTGAAATGGAAGGAGTACCCCTGAACTGGGAATCAGAGGACTCCACCACCTACGAGCTAGTTGTCTGACCCTGGAAAAGTCATTTAATTTCCCTGAGATATGATTTAATTACTCTAAAATGATAGCAAAAATAGCACCTATTTCACAAGGCTGCTGGAAGGTTCAAATGAAATACTGAGTTTTAATAATATTTTTCAAATCTTAAAGCATCGTATGTTTTTATTTTTTTTAAACCCTTACCTTCCATCTTGGAGTCAATACTGTGTATTGGCTCCATGGCAGAAGAGTGGTTAGGGCTAGGCAATGGGGGTCAAGTGACTTGCTCAGGGTCAGACAGCTAGGAAGTGACTGAGGTCATATTTGAATCCAGGACCTCCTGTCTCTAGGCCTGGCACTCAATCCACTGAGCTACCCAGCTGCCCCCCATCATATGGTTTTTGAATTGTGTTAGGAAATCATAGTAGGCAGATTGGTGATACAGTGGATAGTGTTGGACCTAGAGTGAGGAAGACTCATCTTCCTAAGTTCAAATCTGGCTTCAGGCAGGGGCAGTGTGACCTCAGGCAAGTCACTTAATCCAGTTTGCTTAGTTCCTCAACTATAAAGTAAGCCAGAGAAGGAATAACAAACTACACAACTATCTTTGTCAAGAAAATTCCAAATGGGGTCACAAAGAGTCAGACATAACTCAAACAATTGAACTAAGGAGGTTATAGTATGAGATCTAGATCTGTCCATAAAGATCTGACAACTTAAATTGGAAGACAACTTAAATGAGAATAAAATCTAATAAAACTCAGGTTAAACAATTAAAAAATAAGAACACAAGATACATCATGAGGCAACACAAATATTTAAAAGATCTGTGATTTGTACAGTGTGGGTGCCCTCTCCTCAAATCCAGAGAGAAGCCCATCTGTCTCATATTCTAAGAGATAAATACCATAAAACTTTATTTTAAAATGTAAAAACCATTCAGCTCACGAGCTAGACCAAAACAGAGGGCTGACCATATTTGGCCCACAGGCTGTCGATTGCTGACCCCTGTCTTCCAAGATAGTTTCATGAGTTGTGGCCAAGCAATTTATCACCTTGGTAACCAACGTTCTGCTTTTGAAGCTTTCCAAACTTAGCTACAATGGAGGTGTATTTCAGGTCTATATTCGAAACTCTTCCAATAGTTGGCACTAACAAAACTTGTGATCTGAGCACCCAAGCTCATCTTCCCAGTGAGGCATTAGAATAATACTCTATTGGAGCAATATGTAGCAATTAATAGTGCATTGTCTAATGAGTAGTATTTTTAAAGGGCTGAGTTCAGCCAAAGAAGAGAGGGGAAAATTGGGGACTGGGAAAGCTTTATCAAAAAGGAGAGTTGAAAATCAGAGAGGAATTAGCTAAGTGGAGAGAAGAGAGAGCATCCTAAGAAGAAGAAAAATAATGTGATCAAAGCTACACAGTATTCGAGGAATGCCAAATACACTGGTTTGACTGAGTTGGTTCATGTGGGGGTGCAGCAGGAAATAAATCTGAAAAAACATGTGTATATATAGGGATATGTATATACAATATGTGTGTATACATATACATGTATGCTGCCTATATGTCAATTAAAATGATGAGAGACTGATTTTGGAATAAGAATACTTATTATATATATATACATATATATATATACACATATATACATATATCTGTTTACTGGTTAGACCAGCATCATAACCAATAAAGAGACGTAGGTCTAAGACCCTCTTGAGTGACTAGAGACCTGGAAACAGGATTGGGCAGCTTAAGTAATAGAATTTTAGAAGTTTACTATTCATCCCCTCCTTTGGACATCTCAAGACATTCCTAATTGGTGGATAGCTGATTAAGAGGTGGTCTATCAAACTATCTACCTCTCTCCATCCCCACAGGTAGACAAGTGAGGGACTTGTCAGGAAAAGAATCCTTCTCTCCTTTATTTATTAACCACATTCTGTTAAAAAGGAATTCTTTGGGATTCCTAAAACCAAAGAAAACACAATAATCTGTAGACTGAATGAAATTTCTGATCCAGACCATAGACAGAAATACACAGTAATTCTCCCTAATGTACAGGAATTGTACCATTGATTTAGGCCCTTTCTACTCTAAAGCCCTGATATGAGACTAATACAGTATATGAAAAATAAATTCATATATGAAAGGAAAAAAAGAAAACAGTCCTTGATCTCAAAGAGCTTACAATCGAAGGAAGGAAGGAAGGATAGATAGATAGATAGATAGATACATAGATAGATAGATAGATACATAGATGATAGATAGATACATAGATGATAAGATAGATAGATAGATAGATAGATAGATAGATAGATAGATAGATAGATAGATAAATGAATATGTTTAGTACATAGGTGAAAAGTAAATATAGGCAGATAATAAATAAATAGATAGATATTACGTTGATGATAAATAGATGATACATAGAGAAGTAAATTTTGTCTTTGGATTCTCGGTTCCCAGCACAGTGTATTATATCTAGTAAATGTTTAATAAATACTTGACAAGTTGCATACATTTTCAGACTTGGTTAGTTTTGCTGAACTGTCACTTATTTTTTCTCCTTATTTTTTATTCTTTGTTACAAGGGATGGTTCACTTTGTATGGGAGTGTGGAGAGATGTATTTAGAAATGAAAATAGTGTTTAAATAAAAGATACCAACAAAAGATTTAAAATAGTGTAAAAAATAAGAAACATTAAAAAGAGTTTACATAAAACAAGAGATGTTTGTAGAGCAGAATTGAATTTGCCAAGAGAAATATTTAGGCTCTATTTAAAGACAACATTCCTACTTATCAAAGCTGACCAAATACGGACCTGTTTGCTCCAGGAAGGAAGAAACTCCCTTGCTCATTGGAAATCTTCAATTCGGTCTAAAAAAACACTAGCTGGGGATATTGATCCCCATATGAGTAATACTTGGACTCAATGACCTCCAATGTTCATTCCAACACTGGAATTCTGTGACACTCAAATCTTGTTTTGCTTCTGTTTTCTCCACCCAGGAGAATGATCTTCAGACTGGAAAAGATAGAATTCAATTTGTTAGCAGGGAGCTAAAATTCAAGATAAGTCAGCAGATGGTAAGAGAGCACCTGGCTGCCCTCAATACTTGCAAGTCACTAAGTACAGATGAATCATATCCCAGGAAACTGAAAGAACTGGCAAGTGTAAAAAGGTGGCTTTTTCTAATTATCAGTGGGTGATCTTGTCTTCAATTCTAGAATGTATTAAAAAGAAAAAAGAGATGGCTGGTGAGTTTTTATGAAGGGAAGTGGTAGTCACTAGACCCAGAAGAATCTTCACCAAGCACAAAATAAAACTATTTCAAATTTTGATATGATTAGGACAAATAAGGAGAATGTTGTAAATATAATACACATATGTACCTCCAGTCCCAAACCCACTGGTATGGTAAAGATCAATGCCCCACACCTGCGTCAAGGGTGGAAGCTCCAGTTTCTTCTCTTAGTCTTCCAATTCTCTACATGTCAGATTGATTTGGGGGCTTCTGGCTTCCAGATTTCACTCTGTATTACCTGGAATAGATTTTCCTCTTTATACCTTCTCTGATTTCTGTTTTGCAAACGATTTGGATATATGGGTTTCTTGGGTAAGTATTATGTGTTCATTATGGAACTGGTATTCATTCAGTGGGCAAGGGGTCAAGTCTTAGAAATAAAAGTGTGGGATACTACTTTATGCAATAATGAAACAGCAATTAGAAGTTAGATTGACCTCAAAAATGACATCCCCTGGACTTCCGGGTAATCATGGCTGCAATCTAGACGCGGCACGTTTCCTCTCCCCAGCACCGAAAGAAATAGACTACATCAAAGGAGCATAAAATCACCTTTGGAGGAACAGAAGGACTCCCCAGTACCCCACAGAGGCAAAGGTACGTGGGGCTTGAACATTTCCACACTAAAATAAGAAGGAAAAGCTTGCACAGAAAAGTGAACTGAGCCGCCCTTCCCCCACCCCACCTCCCCCACTAAACCAGAGTGAGCTACCTGAGCGCTCACCGGGACAGCGAGTGAGTGGGGAGCGTCTCTGTCTGGGGGGGCACTCCAGGGTCCTTGGGATCTGAGGACTGCCAGGAAAAAACGTCTCAGGGCGCTTTCACTGGAGAAGCCAGCGGACTTCGGGCGGGCTGCGCTGAACAAGGCGCACGGATTATCTGGGCGGAGCTGAATACCTGGGCTCGGAGGCTGGGAAGAACTAGTCTGAAGCAACCTAAATTCACAGAAAAACCGCTCTTATAACCCAGACCCCAGACCAAAAAGGAAAGGGAAATAAAACCACCAAAGGGATGGCTCACATGGCCCAAAATCAAGCCTCCAGGAAGAAAGGGAAAAAAGTGACTATTGAAAACTTTTATGGTGGAAGTACCCAAGGGAAAGAGGAGAATGAAGAGGAAATCCAAAAAAATTCAGAACACGCCTCCCAAAATGGAAACTATCAACAAGCTCTGGAAGATCTCAAACTGGAACTTATCCAAAAGATGGAAACCTTCTGGAAAGAAAAATGGGAGAAAGAGATCAGCTGTCTGACAGATAAGACTGCTCAATTGGAAAAAGAACTCGAAGCATCCAATACAAGGGCAGACAAGGCTGAAAAGCAAATCCAGTCCCTAATGACCAGAATTAAGGACCTCGAAGAAAGTGAGATGATAAAACAGCAAGAATCAATAAAGCAAACCCAAATAATTAATGAATTGGAAGAAAACAGAAAATATCTCACTGAGAAGGTCACGGACCTGGAGAACAGAGGAAGACGAGAAAATCTCCGTATCATCGGTCTCCCAGAAAAACCAGAGGTAAACAACAAATTGGATTTTATTCTAGAGGAGATTATAAAAGAAAATTGCCCCCACGTTCTGGAGCAAGGGGGCAAAATAGAAATAGAAAGGATTCATAGAACACCTTCTATACTAAATCCCCAAAAGACAACGCCTAGGAATGTAATTGCCAAATTCAAGAGCTTCCAAGTAAAGGAGAAAATCCTACAAGAAGCCAAGAAGAAGAGCTTCAGATATAAGGGGGCTCCCATAAGGATCACACATGACTTAGCGGCTAACACACTAAGAGACCGCAAAGCATGGAACACGATATTTAGAAAGGCAAGAGAGCTGGGTCTCCAACCAAGAATCAACTACCCAGCAAAACTGACTATATACTTCCAGGGGAAAGTATGGGCATTCAACAAAATAGAAGATTTTCAAGCATTTGCTAAGAAAAGACCAGAGCTCTGTGGAAAGTTCGATATCCAAGCACAGAAAGCAAGAGAAACATGAAAAGGTAAATATGAAAGAAAGGGAAAAGGAGATAAATCTTATCTTTCTCTTTAAGTCAAACTCTCTTCTATAAGGACTACATTTACATCTAATTATATATATTAATATGTGGGGAAAATGTTTTGTGTAACTCTCATAAATTGTATCATCATAAGAGTAGTTAGAAGAAACATGCATAGGGAAAGATTGGGGAATCAAGAAGATTTGGGGAAAGTTGGGGCAAAAAAAGGAAAAGGGAGGGGGGAACCGTGATAATACTAAGATTAACTTCAAGAAATAGGGGGGGAATCAATAGAATAAACTTTCCCATATAAAGATACACATGGGAAGGGGAGGGGAAGAACTCTCATATGAGAAGGAGAGGAAGAGAGCGTGAAGTGGAAGTACTTAAACCTTACTCTCAGTGAAATCAAATCTGAGAGGGAAGAACATCTAGATCCAGTGGGATCCTGAATTCTATCTTATCCATTAGGGCAAGAAAGAAAGGAAAATTAAGGAGGGGGAGGGGGGAGGGAGCACAAAAAGGGAGGGAAGGAGAGGGGGGAGGGGAAGGGAGCATAAAAAGGGAGGGGCTAGAAAGGGAAGCATCTCAAGGGAGGGAACTAGGGGGACTGACCTAAAGTAAATCACTGGTTCAAAAGGAGAAAGCTAAAGAAGAAAGGTCAGAACTAGGGGAAGACATCAAAATGCCAGCGAATCCACAAATAACAATCATAACTTTGAACGTGAATGGGATGAACTCACCCATAAAAGGCAGACAAATAGCAGATTGGATTAGAACACAAAACCCTACCATATGTTGTCTTCAAGAAACACATATGAGACGGGTTGACACTCACAAGGTTAGAATTAAAGGTTGGAGTAAGACCTTTTGGGCCTCAACCGATAGAAAGAAGGCAGGAGTTGCAATCATGATATCTGACAAAGCCAAAGTACAAATAGACCTGATCAAAAGGGACAGGGAAGGTAAATATATTCTGCTAAAAGGAAGTATAGACAATGAGGAAATATCACTAATCAACATGTATGCACCAAATGGTATAGCATCCAAATTTTTAATAGAGAAACTAGGAGAATTGAAGGAGGAATTAGACAGTAAAACCATATTAGTGGGAGACTTGAACCAACCACTATCAAATTTAGATAAATCAAATCAAAAAATAAATAAGAAAGAGGTAAAAGAGGTGAATGAAATCTTAGAAAAATTAGAATTAATAGACATATGGAGAAAAATAAATAGGGACAAAAAAGAATACACCTTCTTTTCAGCACCACATGGCACATTCACAAAAATAGATCATACACTAGGTCATAGAAACATGGCACTTAAATGCAGAAAAGCAGAAATATTAACTGCAGCCTTTTCAGATCACAAGGCAATTAAAATATTGATCGGCAAGGGTACATGGAGACCCAAATCAAAAATTAATTGGAAATTAAATAACATGATACTCCAAAATCGGATAGTTAGAGAAGAAATCATAGAAACAATTAACAATTTCGTTGAAGAAAATGACAACGGCGAAACATCCTTTCAAACCTTATGGGATGCAGCCAAGGCAGTACTTAGAGGAAAATTCATATCCCTGAGTGCATATATTAACAAATTAGGGAGGACAGAGACCAAGGAATTGGAAATGCAAATCAAAAAACTTGAGAATGAACAAATTAAAAACCCCCAGAAGAAAACCATACTAGAGATCCTAAAAATTAAGGGAGAAATTAATAAAATAGAAAGTGACAGAACTATTGAGCTAATAAACAAGACTAGAAGCTGGTACTTTGAAAAAACAGACAAAATAGACAAAGTACTGGTTAATTTAATTAAAAAAAGGAAAGAAGAAAGGCAAATTAATAGCATCAAGGATGAAAAGGGGGATCTCACCTCAAATGAAGAGGAAATTAAGGCAATCATTAAAAACTACTTTGCCCAACTATATGGCAATAAATTTACCAATCTAGGTGATATGGATGAATATTTACAAAAATATAAATTGCCTAGACTAACAGAAGAAGAAATAGTTTTCTTAAATAATCCCATATCAGAAATTGAAATCCATCAAGCCATCAAAGAACTGCCTAAGAAAAAATCCCCAGGGCCTGATGGATTCACCAGTGAATTCTATCAAACATTCAGAGAACAGTTAACCCCAATATTATACAAACTATTCGACATAATAAGCAAAGAGGGAGTCCTACCAAACTCCTTTTATGACACAAGCATGGTACTAATTCCAAAGCCAGGCAGGCCAAAAACAGAGAAAGAAAACTATAGGCCAATCTCCCTAATGAATATAGATGCAAAAATCTTAAATAGGATACTAGCAAAAAGACTCCAGCAAGTGATTAGAAGGGTCATCCACCATGATCAAGTAGGATTCATACCAGGGATGCAGGGCTGGTTCAACATTAGGAAAACTATCCACATAATTGACCACATCAACAAGCAAACCAACAAGAATCACATGATTATCTCAATAGATGCAGAAAAAGCCTTTGATAAAATACAACACCCATTCCTACTAAAAACACTAGAAAGCATAGGAATAGAAGGGTCATTCCTAAAAATAATAAACAGTATATATCTAAAACCATCAGCTAATATCATCTGCAATGGGGATAAACTAAATCCATTCCCATTAAGATCAGGAGTGAAACAAGGATGCCCATTATCACCTCTATTATTTGACATTGTATTAGAAACACTAGCAGTAGCAATTAGAGAAGAAAAAGAAATTGAAGGCATCAAAATAGGCAAGGAGGAGACCAAATTATCACTCTTTGCAGATGACATGATGGTCTACTTAAAGAATCCTAGAGATTCAACCAAAAAGCTAATTGAAATAATCAACAACTTTAGCAAAGTTGCAGGATACAAAATAAACCCACATAAGTCATCAGCATTTCTATATAATTCCAACACAGCTCAGCAGCAAGAACTAGAAAGAGAAATCCCATTCAAAATTACCCAAGACAAAATAAAATACTTAGGAATCTATCTCCCGAGACAAACACAGGATCTATATGAACACAACTACAAAACACTTTCCACACAACTAAAACTAGACTTGAACAATTGGAAAAACATTAACTGCTCATGGGTAGGACGAGCCAATATAATAAAAATGACCATCCTACCCAAACTCATCTATCTATTTAGTGCCATACCCATGGAACTCCCAAAAATTTTTTTTACTGATTTAGAAAAAAACATAACAAAGTTCATTTGGAAAAACAAAAGATCAAGGATACCCAGGGAATTAATGAAAAAAAATACAAAGGAAGGGGGTCTTGCAGTCCCAGATCTCAGACTATATTATAAAGCAGCGGTCATCAAAACAATTTGGTACTGGCTAAGAGACAGAAAGGAGGATCAGTGGAATAGACTGGGGGCAAGCAACCTCAGCAAGACAGTATATGACAAACCCAAAGATCCCAGCTTTTGGGACAAAAATCCACTATTTCATAAAAACTGTTGGGAAAATTGGAGGACAGTGTGGGAAAGATTAGGCTTAGATCAACACCTCACACCCTACACCAAGATAAATTCAAAATGGATGAATGACTTGAACATAAAGAAGGAAACTATAAGAAAATTAGGCGAACACAGAATAGTATACATGTCAGACCTTTGGGAAGGGAAATACTTCAAAACCAAGCAAGAATTAGAAAGAATTACAAAATGCAAAATAAATAATCTGGATTACATCAAATTAAAAAGTTTTTGTACAAACAAAACCAATGTAACCAAAATCAGAAGGGTAGCAACAAATTGGGAAACAATCTTCATAAAAACCTCTGACAAGGGTTTAATTACTAAAATTTATAAAGAACTAAATCAATTGTACAAAAAATCAAGCCATTCTCCAATTGACAAATGGGCAAGGGACATGAACAGGCAATTCTCAGCCAAAGAAATCAAAACTATTAATAAGCACATGAAAAAGTGCTCTACATCTCTTATAATCAGAGAGATGCAAATCAAAACAACTCTGAGGTATCATCTCACACCTAGCAGATTGGCTAACATGACAGCTATGCAAAGTAATGAATGCTGGAGGGGATGTGGCAAAGTGGGGACATTAATTCATTGCTGGTGGAGTTGTGAATTGATCCAACCATTCTGGAGGGCAATTTGGAACTATGCCCAAAGGGCGATAAAAGACTGTCTGCCCTTTGATCCAGCCATAGCACTGCTGGGCTTGTACCCCAAAGAGATAATGGACAAAAAGACTTGTACAAAAATATTCATAGCTGCGCTCTTTGTGGTGGCCAAAAATTGGAAAATGAGGGGATGCCCCTCAATTGGGGAATGGCTAAACAAATTGTGGTATATGTTGGTGATGGAATATTATTGTGCTAAAAGGAATAATAAAGTGGAGGAATTCCATGTGAACTGGAACAACCTCCAGGAAGTGATGCAGAGCGAAAGGAGCAGAACCAGGAAAACATTATACACAGAGACTGATACATTGTGGTACAATCGAAGGTGATGGACTTCTCCATAAGTATCAATGCAATTTCCCTGAACAATCTGCAGGGATCTAAAAAAAAATACTACCCACAAGCAGAGGATAAACTGTGGGAGTAAAAACACCGCTGAAAAGCAACTGCTCGACCACAGGGTTGGAGGAGATAAGACTGAGGAGAGACTCTAAATGAACACTATAATGCAAACTCCAACAACAGGGAAATGGGTTCGAGTCAAGAACACATGTGATAACCAGTGGAATCATGCGTCGGCTATGGGAGAGGGAAAGGCGGCGGGGGGGGAGGGGGGGGGAGGGGAGGAAAAGAAAACAAAACGATCTTTGTTTCCAGTGAATAATGTATGAAAACGACCAAATAAAATAATATTAAAATTTAAAAAAAAAAAATGACATCCCCTACACTAGCAGTATTTAAGGAAATAGATAGTGTTAGCCTAGTACCCCCTCTCTCTGAAGAGAGAAGTGACCTCCAGACCCAATTTCCTACTTCCCCTCCTAGTAGGAACTAAAGTCTCTTTTCTGCCTTCCTTCTAAGCCACACAATGACACTCCCATGCCACATGTTGGGGGACAGACCTTGCACAATGGTAAGGGAGGGGGAAGCGCTTGCCACATAGATATTTCAACATGGTCTTTGACAAAATACTTCAGGAAAACTTTATACACAAAACAGAGTGATGGGAAGATAGAAACTTTGGAATAGGAAGCAGATGAATGACCTAAGGTCATAAGGTCATTAAGGAATTTATGCCAGCTTGAAGGTAAGTATAGATTGATTCATCTTTGAGACTTAACACCTGGTCAATTCTCTTAATCTCTCTCCCCTTTGACTGGAGGACTGAAGGGAAGAGCAATAAGCTCTTCCCAGTGCTTTCCTTTACAAAGAACTTGTAATTTTGCTGGTCATTGTCCTTTTCTCCATCAGTAGCCTTGCTTGACTTCCACTCCCAGAACTCACCCCCAGCTTTTCAGCTCACATGTAGATGTCGTCTTCTCCCATTAGACTGTAAGCTGCTTGTGGGTAAAGACTGTCATTTGTTCTTTTTCTTATTTGTATTCCCAAGGTTTAGCAAAGTGCCTGGAAAATAATATGACCTTCATAAATATTTATTGAACTGAATTGAATTATTGGCATTCCCAAACTCATTGTACTTTTGCACTGAGTTGTTCAATATTATATATTGTGTTGTATTTTATATATATATATATATGCATATACATATATATATACACTATAAGCTCATCTTCTTCACTTGTATATATCATCCTCTTTATTTCCCACCCAAGTGAAATAATCTGCAATTCTCCATGCCCTAGGAAACTCCATCCTGTAAGAACACTTTAGCCCTGGAATACATACTTTGCTGATACCCTCAGTCCAGAGGCCCCTCCATCTCTCCCACTGGAGGATGGAGACTTCTCTTCCCACAATCTCCATTTGAGGAGGGAGTCCAAGTGACCCATCTCTTCATTTTCCATACAGTTGTACTCTACTTTACTCCACCTTGTACCTGAGTTTCTCTACCCACCCTGGCTTTCTCTTTTTTGTATATTGTTTTCCCCAAATAGATCACAAACAACAAGAGAGCAGGGACTATCTATTGCCTTTCTATCCCCAGTGCTTAGCACTCTGCCAGACACAGAGTAAGCACTTAATAAATGTTCACTATCATTTTAAAAGTCTTATTTGAAGATGACACAACATTTGGGCAGAGGATTAGTCAGCCAATAAACCTTTTTTTTAAGTGCCTGCCTTGTACCTCTATACACTATGCTAAGCCCTGAGGATAAAAGAAATATAACATACAGTCTTTATTCCTGAGGAAGGGTTTAGGGTGAAAGACATGTATGATAGAAAACCAAAAGTTCTCAACAGTATTGAATTTACCAAGATGAAATCTCACAAAGGATAGGTGTAAACTTTTATACATGGATTCAGAAAGTCAGCTATACACATCCAAGGTGACATAGACATAACTAAATAATAGTTCTCATGGAAAAGATCAGAATGTCTTGCTGGACTGTATACTTATAATGACAACCAAGTGAGATGGCAGCAACAAAGCAAATATAACTGGCAGTATTAAGAGAAGTGCAATGTGAAGAACAGGGGAGGTGATAAGCACCCTTGTACTCTGCTCTGGTCGAACACCACCCAGAAGCTTGTGTTCAGTTCTGAGTATAATATTTTAAGGAAACGGAGAGGCTGGAGCATGTGCAGATGAAGGTAGTCAGAAAAATTGTGAATGGATTAAAAATCATCCCAAGGGAAGACCAGATGAAGAAATATTATTTAGCACAGGCCAAAGAAGACTTGAGGGAGATAGGAGCTGTCTTCCGAGAGTCTGAAGTTATGTCATGCTAAAGCAGAATGTGCCTTCTTCTACTTGACTTCTATTGGCCTAAATTACTGAGAATCTAGATGTAAGCTTAATTTTTGGTTTTGACCAGACCTGGGATTTCATCAGAATAAATGAGAATAAATTCCCTATGAGGAATGTTTGTTGGTGTTTTCTCTGTGACTTAAAACTTTTTTTTCCTCTTTAAATCCTTACCTTTGGTATTGGAATTAATAAAAAGTATTGATTTCAAAGCAGAAGAGTGCTAAGAGATAGACAATTTGGGCCACATGATTTGCCCAGGGTCACACAGCTAGGAAGGGGCTAAAGCCACATTTGAACCCATCTCCAGGTCTGTCTCTCAATCCACAGAACCATGTAGCTGCCCCTGTGACTTGAGTTACCTGGGGAGCTGAGAAATGCCTTGCAAGATCGCAGAGCCAATATGAGCCAGATGATCCAGTTTTACATGACTTTGAGAGGTTTTTTTGCTTGCTGTATCGGTTGTTTCTTTATTCTTGATTTAATTATAGCATTTCTAACAATCATAACTATCCCAAATTTAGTGGAATAAGACATGAAACTAGTGGAAAGAATGACAATGAGGAAACATTGCTACGTGATTATTTCTAGGATGTTTTAAAGCAAGTTCTTATTCAGATTCTTTGATTCTTTGAATTTGCAGGGTCTCTTGACTGACCCTCCCATATAGAGGTCATAAGGTGTTTAGGAGTAGCAGTAGGATTCAAATTTATGCCCCCTAACTACAAATGCAGCACTCTTACCTGTGGCACCCATCAAGTGGTCCACTGATACTACATTGGAGAGTGCTGGAAGTCAGTGTATCAGGAAGATCTATGTTCAGATCCAACCTCATTTACTAGCTGTTGTTCATTCTTTTTCAAAGAGGACCAAAGACATTATAGGATAATGTCTTGACTTGCTCGAGATTTGGGATTTAAGTGAGGCAGAGTTGCACAGACTTTAACCTCACTCTCTCATCCGGTCATTGAAAGTCCAGTGGCAGGATAAGAATCAGAACAATTGGTGATGGCCTGGGATCTGTGATGACTGACCAAAGTTCTACAGTGCCACTTTCCTGACAATTGGAACACATTGTTCTCATCTACCCATTCTGCTGCGGGAAGTCTTCACATGCTTAGAGAGACATTTCCCTAACTCAATGCAAGGTTTGATGTCTGTTGGCTACCCTCAATCTGGTTTAGGGTGTTGCTGCTGCACGTGATCCAGCTTCTCAGAGCCATAGGTGAGTTGGGTAAAAAATGGACACCAAAGTTGGATGAGCAGCCCTGAAATGGGCTTAGTAAGCCCTCATACCAGAGGTGCTAGTCTTTCCTGATGACCCTGAACACCTCTATACCAAATTAACTGTATGACTCTGGGCAAGTCATTTATCCCATGTCTCATCTGTCAACTGGAAATCTTAGTAGCACCTACTTCCTAGGGTTGTTGTAAGGATGAGGTACTAATTGTAAGTGCATTGTAAAGTTCTACATAAATGTTAGCTGTCCCATAATTAAAGAATTCTGTTTTAGAAATGGGGGATAAAATATTCACTATATACTTGAAAAACTTAAATTGCTTGGATTGACACATGTGAGCTGTGAATAACAAGAAAAAGGGACTTAGGTGGAAATAGAATATTCAAAAAAAGAAAAAAAACAATAGAATTAGAAGCCATCAACTATGCCCAAAGGGTGCTGAAAGACTGTCTTCCCTTTGATCCAGCCATAGCACTGCTGCATTTATACCCCAAAGAGATAATAAGGAAAAAGACTTGCACAAGAATATTCATAGCTGCACTCTTTCTGGTGGCCAAAAATTGGAAAATGAGGGGATGCCCTTCAATTGGGGAATGGCTGAACAAATTGTGGTATATGTTGGTGATGGAATACTATTGTGCTCAAAGGAATAATAAAGTGGAGAAATTCCATGGGGACTGGAACAATCTCCAGGAAGTGATGCAAGGTGAAAGGAGCAGAACCAGGAGGACATTGTACACAGAAACTGATACACTGTTGCACAATCGAATGTAATGGACTTCTCTACTAGCAGCAATGCAATGATCCAAGGATCATTGTTCTGAGGGACTTATGAGAAAGAATGCTATTCACATTCAGAGGAAGACTGTAGGGGAAGAAACACAGAAGAAAAACAACTGCTTGACCACATGGTTCGATGGGAATATGATTGGGAATACAGACCCTAAATGATCACACTAGTACAAATGTCAATAATATGGAAACAGGTTTTGATCACGGACACATGTAAAAACCCAGTGGAACTGCGCACTGGCTATAGGAGGGGGTAGGGGGAGCTAAGGGAAAGAACATGATTCTTGTAACCAGGGGCAAATATTCTAAATTGAATAATTAAATAAAATTTTAAAAAAAAATTAAAGCCATCTAGTTCAACCTATTAAAAAGAGAACTCTCCATGAAGTCATTAGTCAGCACAGATATGCATGGCTTTTTGCTCTGCCAGTTTTCTTCAATAACCTTCTTTCCTTTTAGCAAGCTGGCAGTTCTTTGACCTATATTGTCTAATCCCTTTTCTTCCACTTAGAACAGTACTTGGTATTAATTCCAAAGCGGAAGAGCAGTAAGGCTAGGAAATGGGTATTAAGTGACTTTCCCAGGGTTACCCAGCTAGGAAGTGCCTGAGGTCAGGTTTGAACCCACTACCTTCCATCTCTAGGTCTGGCTCTCTATCCACTGAGCCACCTAGCTGCCCCATGGTCCACTTTAATTGGCCGTGAGGAACCAAATGCTGGGATGCACTTTGTAGTTAGTAATCTTACTATTCTCATCTTATATGAACTCACTGAGAACTCTTGTTTATAATTACCTTAGATTTTGCTGCCTAGCACTATTGGTTCTATCTACTTGTAAAAAACTCAGTAATTCTTCCAGCCCCTTTGGCATTTATATCTTCTCAGTATTTGCAAACATTCATCACACTGCTCCTTAATCACCATCTGATCAAGCCATACAGTTGTTTAATCTTTCCTCTTAAATCAATCCCTCCAGACGTTAAAATCATTTCTGCTGCTCTTTCTGATCCTGCGGCCAATTTGTTCATTTTTAGGAAAACTGGCACCAAACTATTCCAGATGCAGCCTCACAGTTGTATTTACAGCTAATATTTATTGAGTGCTAACTGGGTACTTGACCTTGGAGTAGGTAGTGGAGAGAAGGGGGCTCCAATCTCTGTCAATTTATAGAACCACTACTGTAGCTACTCCATAGCATAAGATGGCTCCAAGTTCCCCTTGCCTTTTATTCCTTCATGATAGCGCAGCACCCACAAAACATAAATCCGTTAGCAAAAAGATCCATACGCAAATCATCCTACTGGCAGTATCCCTCATAGGTTAGGACTTCTTGACCTATAATCTAAGACCTAGGTTTTTTAAATAGTTGGATAACTATGTTTCAAAAGCTGATTTTCTTTTTAATTTCATGGATTTAATTTTTTGTATTTAAAAACATTATCCTACATCAAAATACTACCAAAATGGACCTGCAATACAAAAAAAGGTTAAGGATCATTAGATGAAATGTCCACTAAAGTCTCTTCCAGCTCTAACATTCTAGGATTCATTGCTTTGTGTTCTCTGCTCATGGAATTAATTGGGCAGCTAGAGTGCCGAGTCTGGACTCAGGAAGATTCGTTTTCATGTTTTTTAAATCTAGCCTCAGACACTAGCTGTGTGACGTGATCCTAAGCCAGTCACTTACACTGCCTATTTCCCCATCTGGAAAATGAGCTGAAGGAAATGGCAAACCACTCAAGTATCTTTGCCAAGAATGCCATAAATGGGGTCACAAAGAGTAAGACAGGACTGGAAAACAACTGAATAGAATCATGCAATTGATGATCTTCCTTTGTATTTTTAGGTTTAGCACAGTGCCTCAATAGTGCCTCAGCTTGATAATTATTTGTCATCAGATTGACTGAAATAAGTCTAACCTGGAAAAAGGAGATTGATTGGCTAGACCTTTGCCTTCATGGAAATGGAGAACTCCTGAGGGAAGCCCCTCTAACCATACTGATTCATATTATCGGTCTTTTATAAGTTATGGCCAGAGTTGCCTAGAGTGTATGGGGAGGTTATGCGGTTTATCTAGTGTCTGAGTCAAAATGGGTCAGAGCCAGAATTTGAACCCAGGGGCACTCTGACTCTGTGGCCAGTTCTCTATTCTAAAATACCACTTTGCCTCTTGAATAGGCTAACCCTTTCAAAAAAATCCCCAAACACCTGCTTATAAGAAAACCCACTTTGAGTTATAACCCATTACTTAATTTGTCATTAAAGGAACATTTTGCCT